>NW_013665781.1:342637-366290 GCF_000517525.1 Limulus polyphemus | reverse complement strand
ATAATCTTGTTTTCTTGTGCCCAATAATTCATAATTTCATTTGATAAACACGTTTAGATTGAATGGTAATTTATAATCAGTCACAAGAACGTCGAATCTGAATCACTTGAAAAAAACACGGGGGTGCTTAACTTTTTTCCAGGTGTATAGTTCCAGAAATACACCGGCATATTCAACCAGCACTTCACCGAGTACCTGTGTTGAAAACAGATTGCTTGTACGATCACTAACTAACAATCTCAAAAGAAATCCTAACTGTACAGTTAGTTCCTGCCACTGTTCCACCACTTCGTTTATCATTCCAATGATCATTCCAGTTGGAAGATGAATAGACAATTATCCATACTTACAGAATAAAGTTGAGATAGTGTTACCACTCAGGCAGATAACTGTTCGAGTAAATGTAGCCTGCTATCTGAGTAAGAAACATCATATTTCATGCAATGATTCCCTCACCACAGCAAATAGTAATAATGCATTGGACTTTACTTGAAGTACACTAAATAACGCCACTTGTGGATTTGGAGCTACTGTGACTCCCTCCTTAACGTAAACTTTTGTTTGTTTGAAGTTAAGCACAAAGCTACACAATTGGCCATCTGTGTTCTGCCCACTACGGATATCGAAATCCGGTTTCTAGCGTTGTAGGTCCGCAGACATACCGCTGTGCCACTGGAAGGCTAACACCTACTAGTGCTGTCAACAGTTCTTGAGCCCCATTCGTTGGCATTGGATGCTTTATCCATCTGAATGAAGTTTACCTATAGTACAGGCTAAACTGATTGATAGTTTCTACAATATGTCTATACCCAAAATCTCAATATTTGAACCAAGATTGGAGACAGCCACTTTTGTTCTGTGGGAGATATTATCTAAAAGTACTTAGAAGTGTGCCTCTTCATTCACAGCTGTGGTCTGTGAACTAATTTCAGTGTAAATTATCCTGATAATCATCTAGACAACCTTAAAGAAAGATACTGCGACTTGTTCTTGTGTTAAAAACGTTTGGTTTATTTCGGATATTTGTGTATAGTTACACAAGGACAATCTGCGCTAGCTGTTCTTAATTATGAACTTACATAGACTAGATGGAAGGCAGCTAGTTGATAGCGTACACCTCAAGCTCTTGTGCTAATCTGATAGAAAAATTAGCTTTGTCCGTCACCCTTGTAATGTATCCACGACCCCAAAGTGCAGAGCACTATTTTGTAGCAACGGGAAGCGAATTATGAATCCATAGTTGCGAACATTAACCAAAGACCATGTCTCGCTGTTTTAAAAAAGTAAACTTAAAGTTATTGTCAAACTTATAAAATATAATTATTTTCTTGTCGTAAGAAGTTTTTATTTATTTATCCTGTTTCTCACTCAGCTATGCATTCCTAACAACAATAAATTGTAAATGTATTTATTATAAAGCTTCAGTATTATTCTGGTAAATATCAATCTCAGATGGTATGTAAGTATTTATATTTTTCATGAAAATTTTAGCTTTGTTTGATACTTAATACATCCACTGATTTTAGTCTTTCATAGTGTTTGGTTGTAAGTTAAGTTTCGTGATCGGAAACAGGAAGGCAAAAAATGTTCTCTAGTTGATAACTCATTTAATTTACAGTTATTATGAATCTATTTTTTTCTTCACGTAATACATAATTGTAGCAACGTAAAAAATTACGCGTCATTTGAGGTGCTATTCACTATATGTGTGTATCCTCTAATATTCTAGGGAGTGAACAAACAAAGAAAGAGTACAGTAAAAGTATTGGCTGGATCAATAATCGGAATTTAGGTTTTTTGCGACCTTGGAGGGTCAGGTTCTAGTAGACCCATTCCTCCCTCCTGTACTGTTGTTATCTTATCTTCTTGGCGTTAGGTTTTGGTTGGCTGGATTGATTGTTTGAAATTCTATTACAACTTTCCTTTTCAGTGCTATGTCCGTTTTATGTTGTCAGGTTATATATGTGTGTGGTCTTATGTTTGCTCGGTGTTTGTGTTCTGTAATGTTTGTGGTAATAAGAGTAATTGTGCAGTGTTTGTTTGGTTGGTTGTTTTTGAATTTCGTGCAAAGCTTCATGAGGGCTATCTGCGCTAGCCGTTCCTAATTTAGCAGTGAAAGACTAGAGGGAAGGCAGCTAGTCATTACCACCCACCGCCAACTCTTGGGATACTATTTTACCAACGAATAGTGGGATTGATCGTGACATTATAACGCCCCCACGGCTGAATGGGCGAGCATGTTTTGTAGGACGGGAATTTGAACCCGTGACCCTCAGATTGCAAGTCAAGCGACCCTAACCACCTGGCCATGCCGGGCCCTAGTAAAAGTATGATGTAGTGTTAGTAGATTGCAACACAAACTACGATAAAGAGACGTAGCACAATGAATCATATGAACTTCACCGTATTGTTATTGTTAACATTCTGTCGTTAATTCTGGAAAAGTAAAAGTCGATACACAAAGTAAATCAATTAAACACTTATATTTCTATATCATTGTACACTTTCAGTAAAAACATAGAAACGCCACTTTTTTTTTTGAGCCTTAGCCAGTATTCTACTAATTTTAGTATGTGTCCATTACTTTATTATTTGTTTCGAAAACTGGTGTTTCCTGTTTTTGTCCATTAATCAAGGAGATTTCTGTTAAACTTTATTAGTGTATTAGGCCTACAGTAGTTACAGCAGTATCGGCTGAAAAGTTTTGTACTTGAGATTTGGGCTGCTATAGCAAACGTTGAAGAAATAAATTATTTGTTATTGTCCTGTGGACTGGATCTTGCATTATTTTTATACAATAATACAAAACAGCCGTCAAACGAGAGAACAACGTCACATCAAAATTTGTGTTTCCGATTATTCCAATAATCGAATCAACTAAATCGGGGTTATGATTTATTCGATTGTCCGAAAACAATGAACTAATCGAAATTGGGGTTTTTAATAACTACTATTTTCGATTATCCAAGTAATCGAAATATTGTCATTATGTTTATTTGTTGTTAAGCGCGAAACTACAAAGGCATATTTACTACTGTCACTAACTTTGAACTGCTGACAAAGGTGTAGAATACAAATTGAAAGTGGGGGAGGCAAGGTTTATTTGACCGAGCGAAGCGGGAATGTGCGCTATAGGCGCATCCATTACGGTCTAGAGCTCACCTGAGTGTCCTGGAAGATTTTGGGTTCTGCATTAAATTTTATGGATTCTCTTATTTTTCTGAGAGTAATTTTCCTAATTTTGATACATTTTTACTGGGACAGATTGATAAGTGGGGAGCTGGGCTTTCAGACCCCCCACTTCCTATGCCAACGTCAATTGTTTGGCTTCTTATGTGTTAAACGTTGCCATGGAAAATTTTCGCAGCTTGAATTTTTCCACATACTTTAAGAGTGTGTCTGGACTTTATTTATTTGTAATAAAGGTAGAAAAACGACCAGATAATAGTACAAGAAAACAATGCCAGTAGTACAAGTTCTTGCACTACTAGCCCTGATGAAGCTGCAATGATGAAACTTTGGCTGAAATAAAGTTATTATTATTATCTGGAGAGTGAAGGTCGTTTTTTTTTAAACTTTACACCAGAATGTATAAATCCCTCCAGTAAGCAGAACAAACTTGAGAGGTTTATTTAGTTGTTAACTTAATTTGGTTTTCACCAGAGTTAGTACAGTTTAGGACAGCTCTTAAAATAGACTTCTTGCAGATCGTTTTTTTTTTTTAGAAGTATGAATTCTCGCGAGAAAAATGTTTTTCGCACTGTTGACGTCCAAAATAAGTGAAAATGCAAGCTGTATGACTGTATAAGTTACAATTTAAAAATTAAACAAAATGCGTCCTATGTATGAATGAATGCCATATATTTTTCTAAGTATGATTATAAATATTTAATTTTAATCAATTACTTGAAATGTTTGTTTTTAACGGTTCTATATTCATATTAATCACATTACTAGGAATAAAGATATAAGCCTTAGAATCACTGGATTATAACCCAGTGAGCTAATCATTTACAGAATATATTAATGGCATTTTAACTTTGTTTCACTTATTTAGGTTAGTTTAAGACTTTATATATGGTTAACATTGATTAATCCAAAACACTATTGTTGTAAGTTATATATTTTTAATGCCGTATTTGTTTGCTAGAGGAAGCTGCGGTCTTTTAAAGCTGTAATATAACATCAAGTTCATGTTAGTCCTACATCTCTAAAACTAGGCTTTGTTATATAAATGAGACGGTGAAGCTTCGAGAGTGGTGAAGTTAGAGGTAAAAAAAGGTTTATTTCAAAATAAAGTTGTCAGTGTTTGCTATCGTGATCCGTTGAACAAATAAGTTATTTCTCTTTACGTTGCGTAGTCAATTAACGTAGCTGTAAATCTAGACAACTTGAGAAGACACCAATGCTCTGTCGAAACATGCAGTATGTTCCTCAATATAAAACTATTTCAGAATATCTATTAAGTTATAAGTCGTTTGTCAATTTACTATTATGTTAGCATAATGTGTTTCTTTACACAAGTAAGCTTATATAGCTTAGAAACGAGTTGAATGGGTAAAAAAGAAAACTTTTATTACAAATTACAGCTTTTGCAATAAGAAAGATTACTTTTTAGAACAGGTACTTGTAATAAAATAATTCTTATAATTAGTAAATAAGCTCAAAACAAAACTATTATTGTTAAGAGAAAACTTTACCACAGTACCAAATATACATTTGGAGAAAGGTTTAGTTGACTTAGACACATGAATATCAGGCAGGCATGGATTGTTCATTGAAATGGTATTTTAAATATCTCCTCAATAGGTCATCAGAACTTTACAATACTATATAGTGTTTCCTTTTATAACAATATCTATGTAATGACTGTGTCACATGTTCTAAGAAAAAGCTGGAATTTCTTGTTCTTCTTTCTTATTACATTATAATTCAAAAACCAAAACAATGTTGTCAACCAACTTCACTGAGGGTGAAATTGTTTCAAACGGAGTATCGCTTTTATAAGTACCGTTAATTACTATTAGAATTAAAAAATTATAATTCTAGTGTAAGCGATGATATCTTTACCCCTTGAAGTTAGCTTTCTTACAGAAATACGTGTTCCTTTGAAAAGCTTAAGTACAGGGTGAAACAGGAATTACCAACCAATTAACTCTAAAAACAGTTGGAAATCTCATTGTATTTAGAACTTGGTTATAAGTACAACCTTCCCATGCCTATTGAAATACTACATTAAGAAAAACAAGTAAAGAAAAAATTTTCAAAAAGGAAGTAAATGTAGGGATGGCTAATATCAATCCTTCAAAAACAACGCAAACAAGATAGTAGGGATGACATTTGCATCATCCCTACACAATAGCACAGGCACATAATGTAGTAAATTGTTAACAGACAAAAATAGGATAAATTAAACTCAATTCTGATTGAATAAGTTATATATATTTCTATATGTTAATTCTTGCCTTGTTTCTTTACTTTATATACTGTATGAACAGGGGCGGATTCTGGTCGACGGGCCGGTGACGCCTCGGCCAGTGGGGTGATAACCTGGTTATACTGTCCCAGGGCTACTGACTAACCTACTGTACATCTCCTTTTATATATATATATATACATATCATCCTGATTTTTGAGTATGAAACAAAGAGGTCACATGACTGGAGATTGCTTAATGCTCAGTGAAGGTAGCTTGTTGATGTTTGGCTCTTTGTTTAAAGTTAATGTTTTTACTTCGTTAATAGATATACTTTGTATTTTTTTACCCAAGTATTTATTGAATATTATTTTTATGTATGTACTATTCAAACGACGTACGCAAATAATTTGGCTAATCAGCTACTTAATTATATCTAATTACAATTGTGATATGTGTTAAATAAAAACATTATTACCCTTCTTGGTGATAGTAAAACATGTTTTTATTATTTAATTACCAATTTATTTGA
Organism: Limulus polyphemus; assembly: GCF_000517525.1. Taxonomy (NCBI): domain Eukaryota; kingdom Metazoa; phylum Arthropoda; class Merostomata; order Xiphosura; family Limulidae; genus Limulus; species Limulus polyphemus. The sequence continues at coordinate 360,342 of NW_013665781.1, read as the reverse complement.
TTTAAACAAGACCAGTGAGGGATCGCTGTATATTATAAAACAAACAAAATGATGACTGCGTAGTCTTCTTTTTTTTTTTTTTTTTTGTCGTCGTCGTCTAGTTGAAGGTAGTGACCATTCGTAAAATAGGAAATGGCCAGATTATCTTTAAAAAAAAAAGCAGTGGCTAGATACCTAGGAGTCCAAAAATTTGATATTGATGAGCTACAGCTACAACAATAATAATGGTATTATTAATAATAATAAATTATCATATTGGAAGTTTATCAATATTTACGATCTTTAAATTATGTACTGCTGGGTATCTAATGTTTCAAGGATTGTTCCTGGCAGCTTGAGCAAACGCACGATACGAAACAAAAATGACGATCGATATTTATTTTTCCAGTGTAAAATTTTATTGAAATCGTTTCATCGAGCTTGAAGACAAATCATTCTCGGAATTTACTATTACTCATTCTCTACGTCAAGTGAGAGATGATCGTAGCTCATCAATATTCAAATATTTGGACTGCCGGACGTCTAACCACTGCGTTAAAAAAAATCTCTGTCAAAATATTTTTAGCGAAAAAATATAATATACAAATGAAGATATCTATCATATGAAACAATGATCAATTCGAAAATCACTTAAAAGAAACAAAACGGTGAAAATAGGAAGCCGAATACCATGTTAGAATAATCTAGTGGTTCATAAAACCATGAAGCTAGCACCCGCCTCCCCACTTTTTTTGTTTGTTTGTTATGAAAGCTACACGAGGGCTATCTGCCCTAGCCGTCCCTAATTTAGCAATGTAAGACTATAGAGAAGGCAGCTAGTCATCACCACCTACCACCAACTCTTGGGCTACTCTTTTACCAACGATTAGTGGGATTGACCATCATATTATAACGCCCCCACGGCTGAAATGGCGAGCATGTTTGGTGGGACAGGGATTCGAACCCAAGACCCTCAGAGTGCCCTAACCACCAGGCCATACCGGGCCCTTTTTTTCTTTTTTTTGTAAGGAGGAGGAAGAATAGACGATTAATGAGCGCATCGATTAGCAAATACCACTAATCGCCCGGCTGTAATTATAGGGGTTAGTTTAAAACCTATCAGAACTGTAACACTATGTAATAGTAAAACCAGTTTTCTTCAAAGTAGAATTTAAATAAATTTAGCTTTGATTTAATTGCATGTAGTGAACTATAATTGCATATCATAAAAATTTACAAACAAGCTTTTTTGGTATGTATCTAACGATCAGCATCAGGAAAGCTTGCCAGTAATCATTGTTTTTGAAACAAGGTGGCACAAAATTTTGCATATGTTAGCAATAAACAAAGATCTCAAGTTTCGCTTAAGACAGTCATTTTAGGGTTATCAAATCTGTGGCAACTTAGTGATTCATAACCAAACACTTTTTTTTAACTAGTTTTTTTGGCCTCAAAAATCTTTAATAAAGACAAGCTCTATATTTGATTTTGGTGTGTGAAGACTGCTCATCAAATTAACTCATAATTCTTCTCTTCAACCATTATGATGTTTTGACATCAGTGACATCAAATTGTGTATTGGTCTGCAAAGATTTGTTCAAAAATTTCAAAACTTGCATCCTTTAAGAAATTTTGATCTATAGCTATGTGCTAACATTCTCTCAGATACCTTTATAGTTTGGATTTTTAATTTTGTATGTACAGGCATATCCAGGTTCAAATCTAGAACTTCAGACACATTAAGATTTTTTTTGGTCAGTGGAATGTTGTGATGGAAAATTGAGAACTAAGCACAAAAGATGTTGTGGTTCTTATCAGCATATCATTTGAATGAATTTTTCAGTTCTATATGAAACCATTAGATCTGTCATTATAAAATCTTACAATGTTACAACTGTAGCATTCTTCACAATTTTTAAGCTGAAAAACTAATGAAAGTATTTATTTTTACTAGTTAAAAAAGAAAAGCACATTTTACCAAACAATAGTAAATATACAATTTCACATCATACAACAAAGCCTAAATTCTGATCAGGATAAAAAAAGTGCAGTTTTTGGAAATGTTCCTCACCAACTTAACTAGTTCCAGGACAGAAAATGTAATTCCACAAACCCAAGTTTGTTTAACTAATTTTCTTCATGAGAGATTATGAGCATATTGTCACCAAAATCAAGAGAATTTTGGGACTTTTAAGAAAATTTCAATGTTTTCAGGATACTTTTTTCCAAGCATGTGGCTGTTTCAGTTATATACATGTAGAGTGTACAACAGATGGATAAAATCCAAAAGTCAAACTATGTTCACCTCCCTTTTTCACAGTAATGACTTTAAGCAATTAAAAGTTGGGAAATTTACCTGTTTAACATTAGAAAATAAGTATCTGAGACACTTTTGGAATGTATCAACCAAAATGCCTTACATCAAACTTTATAGATAGACATTAACATTCTCAAGCTATTAGCCAGAAATGTTTCCATACTAATGATTTATAATAGCACTAGTATCATAGAAAAATCATGGTATGTAGTTATAAAGTTACCAGAGCTTTTCATGGAAGATAACAACTCACATACTAAAACGTTTCCTTTTCTAAGTTTTACTAGAAGCAAATGTAAATGATGTTAGAAACTGAATTTTTTTTTTATATTTTAATTATTGATTACACTTCTATTTGGAAAAATTAATACATGAAGACAATATATGTATTAAAATATTTCTTTTCACACACCTTTTTTGTTTCTAGTCTGAAAATTCATTAAAGACATCTTTCACATAATCTAGTTTCCTGATATTTTAACAGGATAGAGATAAATGAACATTGAAACATTATATACACCTTTATTTGCAAACTATATTAATATTAAACGGAATATTAAATTTCAAGCTATTTATAAATTACTGATACTCAAGACAGTACAACTGCAATAATTCAAATAACTTATTTTTTGGCAAATAATTAATCTTAATGAAAGCAGGGATGGGTACTACAAATGATTGAACATATTTACTAATATGTTCATATAAACAGTTGATTTTATAAACCATTTCATTTTAATATTCCATGCTGAACAGTTTTATCGAGGTAAATTGTCCTTTACATATCAGCATAACTTTACATATGGAAAAATGCATTAAGATAAAGTATTTTTATTTCAAGATGCAGCTTTTCCTAAATAGTGTATTTCACAGTAAATCTGACCAGTTCACTCTAAGAAACATATAAGAATAATGACACAAAGTGATACATAGGATAATACATTTATTTATTTTCATTTCTATAGTATACATTAAACAAAGTGTATTGTTTATATTCAATAATTTTTCAATTTACACAGATTATGTACTAATATTGATTCCTTGAAAATGCATTAATAACATTTAATTGAACTTAATATATTCACAGGAGTCATGCTAAAAACTTCACATCTACTTGATTTCCCTGCACACAAATTCAGTGAGAAACTTTACAAAAATAGTAAAAATATACAAAATTATGAAAGAAATAAATGGAATGAAAATCCACAAAACCTAGAAAACAGTTAAAAAAAACTGAAACTCATATCATATAAAATATTTTATACAGAGATTTTAAGAACTGAAAAAAAAAGTAAATATATATCTTAAATGGGAATCTGCAGTCATTATCTAATATAATAAGGGGTTGAAGATATTACCATTAAACCTATGTTTTACATTTGTTAAACTGTAAATTATACACATTAGATACTGATGATACAGAAATTCTGCTCATTTACAAATATACTCTCAGTGCGTGTAGCAATTTTACATCATCCTTCAGCCTCTAACAACATCTCCTTCTCAAGTAAACAACTACATATATCCTCCATCTATGACATCTTTTTGTATGTATTACAATTCCATTAGGAAATTGTAAGCAAAAAGTTTCTAGATTATTTAAAACAGAATATTCGTTACACTTATTCTTGAACTAACAGAAGGAAACAAAAAGCATGTCAAAATAAATGCATAAAACAACTAAGATAGAAAATGTATACAATGATTCTGGAAGACAGATTCTGTGGAACATTCAGCTTGTGCTGCAAGTTGAAATTACTGTAATCAAAGGTGTTACAAAGAAAAATATTACACTGTATAATAGTATTGGAGTGACAAGGTATCAATGCTTCACATTAAATACCAACTGTACATGACAACCGATCTTTAATTGTACATTACAAGTGTTGTATATTAAAACAACTACTATCTAAGTTTGGTTTAAGTTTTAGAATGACAGCATTAAGGTTCTATAAAAAAGGGTATAATAATGGAAGCGCAAATTTAAAAGCACTTTTAGTTTTTTCCACATGGTAGGTGAAAACATCCAAAGTATATTCATGTTAAGTTTTTGAAGGCACTGATTAGATATAATTGGATTTAACATTTTCCATTATCATATACATGAAGCAAGCTGACTCAGAAAGTGAAGGCATTTAGAAACATGAAGTTCATTAACCCTACATTTCAGTTTAAAAGAAACATTCTCTTGTATTTTATCTATGTGAATATCTCAGTGCAATGGTTCTTGACACTAAAAATCAGCTCTATATATAATTACATGGAAATGAAATAACCTCTCATACAATACACTCAAAGACTTTAAGTAGAGTATTTCTCTTAAATAACTCAGGCTTTCAATCACACCTAAACTTAAAGCAACACAATAAGATAGATTTCCTTCCCCTTTGTTCACTGTTAAAAAAAAAGAGAAGCTATAATTCAGTATATATCACAACAGTCTTATTATCCAATTCTTAGCAAAACTGACATGAGCTGTAAAAGTATGTTGACCCCATCTTACACGAATAGTCCAAAAAAAATTAACTGAGAACTTTGATAAGTTTAAGTTATGCTGGGCAGTCTCACATGACAACTGTATCTAAGATCTAACAATATGGTGGTGACTTGTGTAAACATAGGAAACAGTCAATGTCGGAGAACATTATTTGTTGTTTGGAAACAGAAAATCACACAGTAGCTGTACTGACATGTTCTTGAAACTGCAAACACCAGACTCTTGTGCAACAATCTTAAAAACTGTTATGCACCTAACTTTCAATACAGTAGTGGATTCATGACACTAGTCATTTATCACTTGTTCTGAAATATCTATTATTTTATATTATATTCAGATAAATGTCTAACTACACAAAAAGAAACATGTATGTAATGTAATAGTTTTAGATGTTCATTAAAGCTGTGTAAATGAATCACTAATACTTCTACTTTTCAATATACGTAAATTATGTTAAATAGCTGTATAATGAGTAAACTTTTAAACTTTTGGTTAGTGTAGTCATGCATCAGAACTGACATGGAACAAAATATAAACATCTCTACTCTGACACTAAGGAATATAGTGTACATTACAATATTCTTTTTATAACCAAGTACTTACCAAGTTATATACTAAGTTATAATTGGGTCACTACACTAAGAACCATTACCATTTTTTGCAAAATGTGTTTTGAATGTGTATTCTAATACTTTGAATTATACTATACAATTGGAGCTGGGGGTGACCCTACAAATAATTTGGGAGAGCAATACCCACAAGGTGGCGTTATTCAAAATGGCCATGGTGACATCTACAAACTTGATTTCTTCACTTTATATAACATTTTTGAAGATGTTTTAAATTTGCCATTTGGTCAAATAGGTAAATTTCTTAAGAACCAGGATACCACATATGTCTATATGCATATATAATGTTTTATTTTACTAAAAATGCTCTAAGCTTACTTGACAGCATCATCAAGACATGATTTTTAATAATCTGTATCTTAATTATTTCAGGCAAATTACGGAACAATTCCAGCCTATCTAAAATAAATTATAATAAACTCAAAAAACCAGAAATAAATACAATGTTGAAATCATTACTCAAAACACAACATGACAAGATGTGCAAAAACTGAAAACTGTCTGTTGGTACTTGTTTAGCTTGTTACAAGTACTGCTATAATCTTAAAGGGGAGTGAAAATATTCAGTGGCATGGCAGGATTTCAAGTGTTTGACTTAGAAATGGATTGGACTAGACAGGTATGGAGAGATCTTTGAGAAAATTGATTGCAGTAGTGGACCAAATGGATTATTTTTTTCACAAGGTCTGTAAAATGAACCTCAAAAATTTAAGGATACATGAACAAGCAGTAGCTCATAAAGAGGCAGCTGAACAACAACAGCAGAGTCAAGAAGAAATGGATGAAGCAGCTAATGTTCATTTACCACAACCTTCTGGTAGATACAAATGCCCTAAAGGCTTCTTTCATTACAAACATTTATGCATATATTGCATGAAACCTGAAGAACTGTAAGCACTCAATTAGAAAATACTACAAATTGTTTCTTAAAAAGTAAAAAATATGCAATCAAAGTTAAAATTTTCTATGGTCCTCATACAAGTTGAGGAAAGAAAGGAATATATTTTCAACATTGTCAGGGAGAGTTATGATTCCTTTGCACAGAAGTTAGATACCATAAAATATCTTAAGAGTTAATATATAACCTATAGAAAATATCTTGTAAATTATAGTTTGTTTGGTTTCTTATGAATTTCACACAAAGCTACACAAGGGCTATCTGCGCTAGCCATCCCTTATTTAGCAGTGAAAGACTAGAGGAAAGGCAGCTATTCATCACCACCAACTCTTGGGCTACTCTTCTACCAATGAATAGTGGGATTGGCCATCACATTATAACACTCCCATGGCTGAAAGGGCAAGCATGTTTGGTGGGACGGGGATGTGTAAATTATAGTACTTCTTTTAAAAATACCACCCAGAACCACTAATTCAATGTATTAGGAAATGTTTTGTAAAAAAAAAAATACATATCTTGTTAAAAAGTTAGAAAATGAGAGATTTCATATCTGTTCTTTAAGCACTTAAATGTGCACAATTGTAAATAAAGAACCAACAGTGCTCACTGGGTTATTACAAAATTATAAAAACCTTCTCATCAATTTCAACTTTTCCAAATGTGAAAAACATGTAGTTGTAAGGAAGTACCAGAAGATAATTTTGGCAATGAATTTAGGTTTCCATACATGGTTTTATAAAAATCTTTAAGGTATCTAACTTCTCTTACAATGAGGATCATAACACTCCCTGATGAAATTAAGAATATGTTCCCATATATCTGCATCTTGTATGAGAACCATTCAAGACTACATTTTTTAGTCTATAAGCAACAACTTAAGAGCACTTTCTATTTGGATGCTTACTGTGTTCAGGTTTCATGGATAAACTTTATTGTGCAAGAAGCCTTAAAGACATCTATATCCCCAAGGAGTTGGAGTAAAAGAACATTAGATGCATCATTCACTTCCACTTGACTCTACTGTTATTGTTCAGCTGCCTTTTTCATGAGCTACAGCCTTTGTGAAGAAAGAACACATTTAGTCCACTGTCCTAGTCAACTTCCTTAAAGATTCCTTCATACCTGTCCAATCCTTTCCATTTCTCAGCCAAATACTTTTATGTCCTGCCATGCCTTTGAATCTTTTCTCTCCTCTCATGGATCACAGCAGTCTTTGTGGCAAACTGAACAGTTCCCAGCAGACAGTTTATAATTTTTGTACATCTTGTGAGACTGGGTATTGAGAATGGTTTTCAACATTGCATTTATTTCTTATTATGATCTCCTTCAAGTAGGCTGACAATGTTGTGTCATTTTCCTGAAAGAATTTAAGTACATAACATTAAAAATCACACATCAATGACATTGTCAAATAATTTAATGTAACCTTTTGTAAAACAAAACATTATATATATATATATATTAGCAAGTGCAAGTTGCTAGTTTGGCTTAATTGATTTATCTATTTGACCAAGCAGCACATCTGAAGCATTTCTGGTGTTGACAGTTTTTAAGTGTGCTGGGACTGTTGAAAAATGTTATAATACAGTGAAGAAATCAAGTATGTAGGTATCATATTTTAAAGTACACATTGATTCTTTGGTGGCCATTTTCAATGCCACCTAGTAGATATTACCCACTTAAATTGCAAGGGTACTCTACTACAAACAACATAAGAGAATCCACTTTCAAATTTACTTGATGTGTTTGTTATGTATTTAAAGTAAGGTCCATACTGTTCCTGGGTTGGAAAACAGAAGAGGGGGGAGGGGTTGTGGACCCAATTAAAAACATTTATTACACACCACTATAGTTAGCCCACTTGGATCAAAAGCAGAGAATTCATTTTTATTAGCCAAAAGCATTTTTATTTTGTGGACAAAATTAAATTGGGGATTCTTTAAATGTAATATTCTAAATACACTGGTAACATACGTGTTAATTCTTCCACTAAAATATAAACTATTGCCATTTTCTTTATAACCAAAACACTAAATTTGTATTTCTCTTGTTGATTACAAAGCTAGAAAACAAAACAAAAGGTGGTCATGTATTATAATGTTTTTTTACTTTCCACGCAAAATACCAAATTTTCCAGATCAGCACAATGCACACATGTGATACTCTAATATTTGAATATTTCCTCATAATTCTACCCAATAAAAACTCTTTAGATCATACTTCAGATTATGGGACTACAGAAATCTTCAAACAAGGATATTGCAACTTGATGATAGGCAAAAGCTTGTTCCATTTCTATTCATAAAAGAATATTCGATCTAACCTATTATCAAATAACATGGATTAGATAATTACCATCAGGTTAAATAACATGGCCTGATTTACCATGATTATATCAAAATTATATTAAAATATATGAATAATTGGTATAGCTACATAACAAGGTTCATGTACATGCAGGTTCTGGTGTTAAAAAACCCACAAAGGACCCACAATTGTTCTCGACTTTTTACATATTTGTATATATATTTTTTCTGGTTTTTGACCCTGTTTTAAGTTTGCTAACTTTCCAGGTTTGTGGCCACCCTGCAAAACTAAATGTTCTAACAGACTTTTACTGATTCAGGTTTAGCTTAATTTATAATGAGATGATAAACAAAAGCAAAATATTTATTATCAAAGCATTAAAATTTTGATGCAAGGCTGAATTAAAAAATGTTACATTTTACAACATCCTATTATTATCTGAAACATTTTTATATAGCTTTTGAATCTATCCTTGCCATTAATTATTTTGTGATCAAAAATATATCACTTAAAATTATCAAAGTTTCTTCATGTCTTGCACTAGTAAAACTGTCTCTTGGATTTTCTATTCTTGGTTCACACTTCATTTTTAAATACTTTTCACTTATATACTTCAACAGTTAGGAATAGATGAATATCTATACTTTAAAAATACAAATACCTTCAATTTGGACTCTTGAGTTTCTACTTTTTTAAAATCTTTCAAATAATTTTGTATTCCCAAGAATGAAAGAAAATTGTAAAATTTAACAAAGTGTCAAACTTTTACACAGGATTGATTTGCATATTTCATTGAAGAAAATCCCATACAAATCACATATCATTGGATTCAGTGTAAAAAACCCTATATGGTTCCTGGGTATAGGAATAGTGGATGTACATGTACCAAGTATGCCCTTATGATAAGCAAGGGTTTAATTGTAAGGAAAAACATTTGTCTGTTACTGTCGTAAGTAAAGAATGTGTGTGTGTTCACTGTGGCATAAGTAAAGAACTGATGAGACCACATTCATATATTAAGGAAATCCGGTTGACAGGCATACAATATGTGTTAACTATATTGTAGTACAATTGGTATGTTCACCAAGTATGTGTTTTAATAGCTGATGAACAAATCAAGAAAGAAACTTTGTTTTATAAACCTATTCTGATTCACTTTTTCGAAAGTTCTCTATTAAAGAAAAGTAACTGAAATATAATAGTTATAAGAGCCTTACAAACTGTACTCATATATTTTAAATATTTTCCAAAGGCTGGAAGAATAAGATACATTTGTAAAAAAAGAATCCATCCCATCATTTTACTCTCATTTACAGCCTTGCATCAACTATTGAATTTGTACAGATGCTTTTGATAAAATGGTTATTAAAGACACCCCTTACTTAATGTAACAATGGGCAGTGATTAATGATACATTATAATCAATTGAGAATAAATTGAATATCCAATATTTATTTTTCAAGACTACGGCAGTTTGAGTAGACTATTTTATTTGATAAATTCTTAAAACTATGTAAAGCTTTAATTATCTACTAACTGAATATCTTATAAGCTAAAAAAGGAGAGAAACGATTCAGCAGCAACCATAACAACACACAGTTGAAAACTTTTACATTTGTAATACGACCTTGAGACAACATAAATAAAATACAATAGAAACACTAGCCACAAAAAATTCTACACTCATCTTTTTTGTCTCTTCAACATTTGCTGCCCAGTACAAAAGCATATAACATCATCAGCAGCTAGTATCTTGTGTACTTAAGGGATCATAAAGTGAAATTTGAGCCTCTAATTATGTTCAAGACAACACTGTTCAACATTAAAAAAAAGAAAATGTCACTACAGACTTAACTAGTTCCACCTAATAGCTGTCTTCGAAAACTTTTTTTTTCCCCCCAATACACAAAACATTTCATGAGATCATTTCTAATCTAACTATAAATGATTGGTATTAATAAGTTACATTATCTTTCTGGCTGACAAACAAACAATAACTTATCAAAAGCCATAGTGGTAAGCACTTGCTGTTGTTTTCATACACATATTTATGACAAAAAAGGCATTATCAGAAACTTTCTTTATGTACAAAGTTCTTTAAAACAATTATAAAAGATCATGCCTAACTTTTGGTCCAAGGTCTGTATATCACATTTCTTACATGAGTCAGGAACACGACTCTCACTTTTTTTTTACATACAAGCAGCCACCAAAGTTCAACACTAAAATAAGTTATTGAGACTGTGCTGCAAAAAATATCTTGTAAGTTTATAGTACTACTTCTTTAAAGAATACGGCACTGAAGCAATAATTCAATGTAATAGGAATTTTTTTCTTATGAAAAAAAAGGACATATTATTAAGCTCAAATACATTGTTCATGATCACTTTCAGAAACTTAGAGAAAATTTACTGAAATGTTTAATCTATCAATAAATGTTAAATTGCTTATTAAATATTAATTATAATGTACTGCAAAAATTAGCATTGTTTCTGATACAAGGATAATTAGTTGTTATTAAAATTTCTGACTGTTGATATATATATATAAAGCAACTTCATTTAAAATTATGTGACATATTTTTCAAAGAAAGAAATTTATAACAATTTATCAGTACTGATAACAAAATTGTATGAAAATACTATCAAATACTACTTTTGGCATATTCTAGGACTATGTTAATAGAACATTCCTTTAAAAACAATTTACATAATTAAAGGGTCCTCAACATAAATCTTTTGAATTCTTAACAATTTACATATATGTGTCTCATAGCAACAATCACTTTATGTGCTTGTTTTTCTTTGTTACAATTAGGAATTGCATTAAAAAACCCCAAAAAATCATGATGATTTCAGATTTTGATAGAAATAATACAACATATTAACAGTATTATGAATCAAAAATGGGATATTTTAAAATTCTCAGGGATTTTTAACAATTGAAAGCTGACAAAACAACAACGAAAAAAGTTCATTATGAGTTCCATTCAGCATTACATGTACCTGTCAGTATATGGGGATCAATCTCTCTGTAGTATTTCACTTCAGGCCACTGGGTAGACTTGTTTTTTTTACGTACAAGGCGGTTCCTCTTCCTTGGAGAACTCTGCACCTCACATATTTCATCCAGTGCCAAAGTGATAATACCTTGTGCTGTAAGCATTTTTCCATGCCGAGTTTTCAAATGACGCTTATATGTATTTCTTGTTTTGAATCTAATAGATAATACCAAACAATGTAAGTGAAAAAAATAAGCAAAAATATGACTTGTGACTAAAAACAACATGAACCAGACAAAAGGAAAACCTTTACTGTTTCACGTGAATGGTCAACCCAAATTTGCATCCAGTCTATACTTTTAATAAGCACAGGATCTGAGAATCTCATTAAATTTAACAAAAGAGAGAATTTTACTTTTAGACTGGATCAACAGTTTTTATATATTTGTTTTTCCATGTCAAAGTGATACAGGGAATTGTAATGTATTTACTATGAAATGCCATGAAAAAGTGCTAACCTGAAATTCCAAGAATGTACTTGTATTTATTAAATAATTCACTGAAATTAGTTTTAAATGTTTGTCTACCACTAAAGAACTGATATTCATAATTCATTCTACTTTCTATTTGAGTCATTACAGTCAACTTCTAGAATATAAAACTTGTAAATATTTATTTTTATTATTTATTCTGATTTATTCTTAGAGCTACTCAAATTAATATATTAATGAAATAAACTTTAACATATATACAGCTATCCATTCAAATACTAAAGCTAAGAGTAAAACCAAAACTGCAAGTATTTAGAAGTTTGAATACATTGTCTAACTTTTTTTTTGAAGAACTTACTTGTGGCCACAATCTCCACACTCATAAGGAGTTTCACCAGTATGCCTCCTAAGATGTTCCTTATAGTGACTGGGGTGGCGGAAGTTGCGTCCACATTCCAAACATACAAAACGGCTTTTATTGTTATGGATTAACATATGATAATTCAGGCTATGCTGTCTGGTAAAAGTGTCTCCACATACAGTACACCTAAAAGGTTTTATTCCTAAAAACAAAACAAAAAATAAATTCTTAACTTAGCAATATAAATAATTTAAAACAACAACAATGAAATATGGAAGTCAGGTTACATATATTTACTGTTATAGAGGATTTATGAGTTATCAATTTAGTAACCTTTCACTCTACAGAAATGGTAGATATTTGAGAGTATACCCACTCTCATAAAGATGTGTCAAAAAGATCAAGATATAAGTACTAAATGATCTTTGGCATCACAATAATGATAAAGTTAAGGAAAACTAACAACTACCTAATCAGAGTTTTACATTCCTTATCAAATTGCACTAGTTTTATTATCTAGGCATTCAAGATTAATTAACACCACCAACATTTTAATTACCACTTACATCATAATTAAAAACACTGTAGGTAGATCATACTCTGAAAGAACCTGATTATCAGGGCACTTTGGAAGTTAGACCTTCCTTTTCCAAGGATGAATTGGGAATATGTAGGAAGAATAACTTAATAAGATCATCTTCAGTCGTGAATATTTATGGTAGCCCACACTGATAAAACATAAATGTGTTGATTGGTTTTACAGAGTAATATTATAGGTATGAGTGGGATTTCACCTTTAAGGTAATAAAAAAATAGGATGAAAGTGGATGTATGAGAAAAAGAGTTTAGGGAGATTAAGAATTAAAAAAATGATTCAGAAGGAAATAGTGAAAGATAAAATTATAAAAAAAGGTTTTTCAAAACAACCCTATAAACTATCAAACTACCCAAAATTAATATTTAAAAAAATAGTACCATTTTCAAAATATAGGCTTTAATAGGTTCAAGGAGAGGCCTGAATCTTTAAATAAATTGTGAATCATTAAGATTTTAAAAGTGGGTGGTTTGGTGTTTTCATGTAATATAATAATTATTGTAAACATATTGTTAATTTAGTATTATATTACACTACCAGTATAACTGCATGGTACTTAAGGGGTTACTATTGTACCCACAAATGTCCATGGACATCTTAGTGTAACCCAGCCTCAGAATGTTGTGGAATTAAGCACCTATGTCATAACCACTGTATCATCACTAGTTTTTCACCTGTGTTTAGTAGGTACTGGTGAGACAAGATATCCCCCTACATTTTTTGGATGTTATTACTGCAGTAGCTACTTTTAAAGATTATATATCTTGGTTGTTTTCTAAAACTGGAATAACTCCGATTTCTTGTGTTACTGATTGATGGTTTTATATATTCAGAAGTACCTTCACTATTAAGGGAGTGACACATAATAAAGTTTAAACTTAAAAACTTACAAGATCTATCCGACATACTTGAAAAACAAGTATTTTATTTAACACATTATTAACGTATGGCACATCCATGAAGATATGTAAATCCAGACAAGGAGGAAGTGGAACACCCGCTGACATGTGAGCCTTGTCCAACCACCAATGCAGATCATCTACAAGGGAAGAAGAGAGAGAAAGAGGAGCCTCCAATGGATCCTCCACAAGATTCCATTGGTCATAGAGAGTCCACTGAAGAGACTGCATATGTGTTTGACCCAAGGGGATAAGGGCTTCCATGGAAGATCACATTCCCAAAAGTGATAGAACCTCACAGGCTGTAAGAGAGGGAGCAGTAAGGGCATGGAGAAGTGAAAACTCCATTGAACAAAGTCGTAGAGGAGAAGATTGGGCCCAACTGAGATGAGTATTGAAAAGGACACTCAAATGGACAAGATATTGGATAGGTATAAGGAATGACTTCTTCAACTTGATTAATCAACCCATACAAGCTGCCTCCATGAGCAGCAGATGAGTGTGAAAGTTGGACTCCTGTTCGGAACAAGCTAACAGAAGCCAGTCATCCATGTAATGATGGAAGTGCAACCCCGAACGTGTAAATTTCGGGTGATTGTCTTGACCACCTTATAAAAGACATATGGGGCTGAAGCAAGCCCAACGGGCAGGGCATGAAATTGATAAGCTACACTGTGTTGAATAAACTGAAGATAGCATTTCAACTGATGAGATATCGGGATATACATGTAAGCATACGCGATCTCCACCTTAGTCATCCAGAAACACGGAAAAAAAGCACACCTGAGGGGGTGAGAAAAGACTCCACGGTAAATCTGGGTAGAACCAAAAATTGATTGAGGTGGGACAAATCGACCACAGATCGCCAATCCCCAGTTTTCTTGGGTACTGCAAACATGGAATAAAAACTAGGAGAAGGATGATTGACAGGTTCGATGGCTTGCTGGAAGAGAAGATCTTGTACTGCTTTGGATAGGTGCTGATAAGTAGGTGGTAAACAAACCTGGAACAAGGCTACATCCCTCCCCCAAAAGATCCTAACAACAGAGAAACCATGGGTGTAAGGCTAGAGCAGAAGAAGACAAATGTGCCAATGTGGAGGTAATCAGGGAGAGGTAATCCCCTAAAAAACCGCTCAGGATGTTTGTGAATTGCCTTGGAAAGGAGGTGGAAAGTAGACGAGTACGATAGGAGAGTCAATAGGGTAAGATGAAGACAGAAAAATTGGGCGTGGGATAAAAGAACATGATGATCAGGACAAAATGGGCAAAATTGATTCTAACTGTTGAGAATTGAGAAATGGACATTCTATCTGGATGGTAGGGCAAGGCATGCTGGCACCCTCAACCATCAAGGAAACAAAATGCTCAGCATGAACCCTAATATCTGTGGAAGAGGAAAAACCAAATAATGAGAGGAGGAAGTATCATGTAACAAAGAAGAACGGGGTTATACAAAAATGGGGAAATGGATAAAATAGAACATACTTGAGAAATCATGTCTAAAAAAGCCATATTAGGCCTAGCTGATTCCACAGAAGGGGCATAGGAAGACATGGCAAAAACAGGTGGAGGAAAAAGGCTATCAAAATCCTTGTCGACCCGAACAATTTTGGCACGTTCAGAAGGAGTAGGGACAAGATCAGGAGAAGCAGGTTGATTTATATAACAATCAATCTCACGGTGGATGGTAGCCAATAAATCCAAGGATGAGTCCCCTCCACCTGTAGCCTGTGTGAGTGTGCTAGTAGAAGGTATGATCTCCAAAGTGGTAACTTGAACTTCAGAATTTATTGTGTGAAAATGAAAATCAAACACAATTGCATGATGGAAAAAAAATTAAAAACTGGGAAAATAAGTTATCTCAAAAGTCGTTATCTGTTGAAAAACAATGAAAACAAAACACTTTGGAATAATAAAAAAATCACAAAGTTGAACAAACTCAAAGAGCACAACAAAAACATCTGATAGGTCTGTAATATCGAATAGAGGGAGTCACATGATGATTTACATGATGCATTTGAATCAGTTGATTATAAGGTAGATGAGAGCTCAAGGCTTGTTGCATGTTAAAAAATGCTTTTCATATACAAGGCAGCACTGAACAAGAATAGCTATTTATGTGAATGGAGGTAATGTACCATATTGGAAGTTAGCCATTGTTTAAAAAATAATGAATAAAGGTACAAAATTCTAAGAATGTCCAAGAATTATTTGGAAACACACCAAAAAAGTAATTAGTACATCATTCAGTAAAGTTTTACATAAATACAGTAAGAATGACAATTTAAAAGTAATCCACTTCAAAAACTAGGTAAATACATATATAAATACATAATTAATAAATGCATAACACATTTAAAGAAAATCACTAACAACAATGAACATGTTATGGGTAAGAAATAAATTACTGAGCATTTAAATTATCCACAAAGTAAATAAATCATCATTCCCACAAATATAATAATTAACAAATTTGTTTCTATTTATAAAACGCTTTATATTACAATTTTATGTAAAGAACTAGGGTTTTATTTCAATACATAATACCCTAGGATAACAAGGTTTATTTAACACTAATATGGACATATAAAGTATCATAAATAAACACATTTCACTTTTATCAAACTTTGGTGTACAATTGGTTCAATCAAACAATGCTATATCCAGATTAATTTGGATTCACATATAACATAAAACACCATACAAATAAAGGATTATTGCTTGGGAAAAAAAAAAATCTTTACAACTATTCTTTCAACTGATAAAATTAAAAAGTTTTTATCAACAATTTCAAGATCATTTAATAACTCAATTAAATCATTAAACTGCATCTATAAACACAGAACTTTCTGTCACAATGTTAATCACAAAAATTACTAATGTTTCACATTGAATGAATTTTTATAGGCTATGATTTTATTACTAGATAATACATTTGTGTATTAAGGCCAGAATGTCTTTTAACAAGTACAGGGAATTCCAATAGGGGCAGGGTAACTTCAGCCCATAAGTTACAGATCTGTATTTATTCAGACTAGAACTTTTATAGATTAAGAACCTTACTATGAAACACTATAGTAAAGCTTTGTAAATCAGATGCAGTTGTAGATATAAAGATGATATTATAATACTAAATTATCAATATTTCTAGACACAGCCATACAAATTTATACACCAGAGCTAACCCTAGAAAAAGAGTTCTTCCACTAAATAAAAAACATAATAACTGAATTTAGATATGAGCATTACTAATCAAAGATTCAAGTTATAAGCTTTCCATTTCCAAATAAGTTATTTCAATGTTTACTATTCTCGGCATATTAGATACAATAAAATTTGTTCATCATTACAAGAGTTCATGAACTCAATCTCATTTTTCATAAATGAGGTTTCTCATGCACATTTTAAACAAAATATTCATTCAATTCTGTGGGAAATTCAACAATTTTCTTTTGCTATACAGATTATATGTTTAGAAGTTTTACAGAGTACCATGACCTTCTAAAAACATCCAAACTTTAATTCCTTGGAATACTGTTTAGGATAACAGTGAATGGCTTTACTGTATTGACCACCATTTGTTTTACCTCATGTTAATTTATTATTTATATATATATATATATATATATATATATATATATAATAATATATATATACTACTATAATAGTAGTATAGACTATACTATTAGTTTAGTTTATACTTATTTTAGTTTTAGTAGTTACGTTCGT
>NW_013665781.1:340526-342627 GCF_000517525.1 Limulus polyphemus | reverse complement strand
AGTTATATAACAGTTCCATAAGTAGTATGACATTACATTATTAGTTTAGTTACATTATTTTTTGATGGTTACTGTCTTTGTCATATTAATGACTGTTGTTGTATCTTTCCTTTTTAAGTATTATTATTTTTATTGAACTTTACACTTTTGTTAAATGTTTGTGATGTTTTCTTTTTGGCTTTTTCCAAAGATTTAACATAATTTATTACTTCCTGTAACAAGCTCTATGTGTTTGTTACAGAGGATAGTGGCTCAATGAGGGAGGAAATGTGAAAATAAGCAAGTTATACTACTTTCACACTTTCAAAACAATTTTCTTTTACAACAGTACTTCAAGCAGACAGCTAGTGTTTCCCAGGTAAGGTATATTGTTTATTCATTGTTATTTTACTTCACAATATTGATTATACTATTTAGTATATTAAATGTCATTACTTTATATTTTGGCTTATTGTTTATTATTTATAAAGCTTGTTTTGCACTATTAGCTTAATATATGTATTTAGGACTAGACTAAATCTCTTAAGCTGGCTGAACCTTTTGAGATGTTATTGGGATTACAGCCAAAAATATTGTTAACAGTAAGGGTACCCAACTGATGAAACAATGTATTCTAATCTTTACAAATGAGAATGCAAAAAACATATATTTTATTAACTATGCTGATTATCATGTTTAGTTTTTGCTCTAAATACATAGCTTGCTCTGATTGGAAGTTAATATTAACATGATTTCTATTCTTTAATGTGCATTACAAATATTAACAATTTCTGGACTTATAAAAATAAAAGGTAGAGAAACTCGTCAAAATTTTCAAAAATAACATATATGTAAATGTACTATCAAATTCACTATTGAATCAGATATATCTGTCCATAAAACAAAAAATACACTTGAAGTAATAAATGTAATAGACAAGAAACAATGCAGATTACCTTGGCATAAAAGAACAAAAGATCAGAAGTTCATTCAGTTCATTAACGTAATCTGTCCACCTACCACCAAGAATAAATTAAGTACCAAAACCAAGTTACACATAAATTTAGCCTTTTACATTCACATATTCCTCCAACATGCATTTAAATGAACTTAAGTTCATAGCATATATCACACCATCAGAAAATATATTCTAAAGCTTATAACTATACTATGAAATTTTAGAAAAGAAAAAGTCTTTAATTATAGTATTTCCAAGTTTAAACTTATTACTCATAATATTCAAGTTCTTTATTCAGACCTTTTCATTGCTTTATTCAAACAGATCACTGCCAGGTAGTTATCCATGTCCCTAACAAAGTGTCCAGAAATGCACACAGTATTCTACACAAGGTTTCATCAGCTAAACATTCAGATGAAGGCATTACAGTTTTTATTAACAATAATACCTAAATTCTTTAATTTTTTAAGAGCATCAGTGCTTACTCAAAAAACATGGGTCCTTCTCAAATGTTGAACATTAGCATTTTCCCAAACTCAAAATGTATTTCCAATAATACTTACCTCCTGTCACACTACAGCTATTACTTGACTGTCAGGGTTTCTTTTCCTTTGCCCATCTTGCTTTGCTTGCTCCAGTCTTTTACTCCCCACTTAATTACCCTTGGCAATATCTGTCTCGTGACACTCTCCACCTACATCTGTCCTGGTACTGTATATAAGCACCTCTTTTAGGTAATATTGTCACTTTTTCGAGAGTGACCCAATTCGCAGTCTCTAATACTGGTTCTTAGTGGGGAGGAAGAGCAGGAGAGTATGAGCAGAAGTATTATTGGAAATGCATTTTCAATTTGAGAAAATGCTAACTTCCAAAACATACTTACCTATGGTCACACAACAGTTAGAATCCCACGAAGGGGCCAGTGACAGCATTATCCATAGAGAATGCATCTACACAGGTCATGGGCATGTCAAATGAAATAGATGATTAGCTCTCTTGTGGGGGAACCGCACTATTTCCACAAGAAGTATGTTCTTCACCCGGAACCTAAATCATACACTGTGGGTGAATTGCACATGATCTGTCATCACCACTGGCCAGACCCAAACCAGGTAGCTGAGTCCCACTGCTTGGGGTGAATTATAGGACTATCGGCCCCCTGAA
>NW_013665781.1:335390-340407 GCF_000517525.1 Limulus polyphemus | reverse complement strand
ATTTGTGAGAGGATCCCAACTTGTAGCTGTAGAATGATGTGTTCCGAGCCAACAGAATCATGAAGGAAAAGTAAGCAACACTGAAGTGAACAACCCCTCTCCTCAACCTGAAGAAGTCTGAAAGGCAACACCCCACACTCAGAATAATGGGATCCTATATGCCATACTCAACCTGAGGAAACATAACTCATCCAGTCTGGAATTATGAACACTCATCCTCACTCCCCAACTGTGTGAGCAAGGTAAATTCCACATGCCCCTGGAATTATGGGGAGAATATGGAATAAACTGTGTTCAACCAAGGACCCAGGTTGGGACCTCTCTACAATCAGAATTATGAGGAGACAATGGACTCTCTTCCATGAACAAAGTACTGAACCAATATTCATCAAAAAGGAGGGCCATGCTCAATTCATCCGGATAGCTGAGCATTAAATTGACATCTGAAAAAAACAAAAAATATCCAGAGTCCCAGTAGGAGGGCCCCAACTTCCTCCTCTTCTTCAAGAGTGGAGGAAAGTCACTCAAACACTCTGGAGGAATAACCTTTGTCCATCACCCTAGTGATTGGAAAATGGAAGTGGTAAAGACTCCCTAGCTCTACTAGTAGAATATGTAGGGAGGGGTATTGCGCATTGGGGAGTCCCAAGGAACACTGGTCTGGAAACAGTGCAATAGGTGAACCAAGTTCCCCAAGTTTTAAAAGCAAACCGACTGTGATATATGCAATCCACTGATTGACAGGGAAGGGCAGGATCCCCTTACGCTTTACTCATGATATTCCATGAGTGGCAGTCCAGTATAGTACAATAATACCACCTGGTCTGCCTCTAGGTGGTGTTATGAAATACCTCATTTCTACAGAGCTTGTTGCAACCTAGATAAAGTATATTGTGTTAGCGGTTGCTAGTATATATTTGGTTTGATAAAAGCACACCTGACTTGGCAACACTCACCACAGAGTGGGATCCTGTGAAAAAAAGTAAGGGACACTGGAAACGAAAGAAGATACAAGATTAGTAAGGAAAATACTTACCCATCTTTATAATCTAGCAGATGTGGTTAATATAGTTACAGGGGGTAGTCAAAAACCCTCAGAGGAAGATACTGCCAGATCATGCAAATAATATGAGATAAAAGCCTTGGGGGAGGTCCACATACCAGCCTGCAAAATGTCCTCTAGCGAGCAATCCAACTGGGCTGCTGAGGACATAGAAATGTGACAAATCTGATGAGACATGACTCGTAGAAGTCTCCTCGCCTCCAAAGAGAGCCCAAAATAAGTAATACAAATCAATTTTTGTACCCACCCTGTCAAGGTAACCTGGGGTAAATCCTGAGAAACTGAAGGGTCACAACGAATAAAAAGCTGTTGTCTAGCACCTCTAAAAGCTTTAGTGCAGGCAACATAACACTTCAAGGCCCTCACTGGACATAACAAATGATCAGGATTCAATCGATCATAGAGGTAAGAAATAGCTGTGAATTGGTGAAAAGGATTTATCCCCTTCCTTGGCTGCCAGTGTCTTAGATAAGAAGGACCTATCTGGATATAGAATGATGTGGGTAAAATGATAAAGTGTCCTGTGCACATGCAGTGCAAACAACTCCAATCAGCAACATCCGCAGGCCAGTAGTAACAAAAAATAAACCTTAAGGGAAAGGTGATACATGGTACATGAGACTAAGGGAGATGTCGAGAAAGAGCATGTAATACCACCTTTATATCCCAGTTGGGTAACTGAAACTGTTGTTTGGGACAAAGAACTTGAAATGACTTGAAGAGGCCTGAGAGCACTGGGTACTCAAAATAATTTTCCTCTCTTCAAGTAACTAAAGGTAGCCAATAAGGCCACTTTATATCGGGTAATTGTGGAAGATGCGAAACCTTTGTCAAAGAGCCAGGTCAAAAAAACGAGCTATGGTTGGCACATCTGGACAAAGTGGTTTCAACCTCCTCAAAATACACCATTTTCACTGATAAATGTCCATCGTGGGATGACTCAGAGACTGAGACAGGTACTTGGCAACCTTAGAAGTTAAACCTGACACTGTGTGAAGGACTGCATAACCTCCAGGATGGATGGGTGTGAGATGTCGAATTGTGGCTGCCTCAACAGAGATGGCCAGAGAGAAAGTGGCAGAGGTGGGCACTCCTGAAGGTACCGCAAAAGCAGAAACTAGGGTTGAGCTGACCAATCCAGTGATACCAACAGAATGCAACAAGGGGTTGAACGAATCATTGCTAGTACTCTGGGTAACATACGAATCAGTGGGTAGGCATGTAGGTGCAATTCAGTCCAGTCTTGACTGAATGCATCTATTGCCAATGCCCGAGGTTTATGTACCGAAGACCAAAATGCCGGTAGTTGAGTGTTCCAATGAGTGGCAAACACATCAATCATTGTTGTCCCAAACCAAGAGCAAATCCAACAGAAAAACCCTTGATGAAGCATCTATTCTGTTGGAAAAATCCAGTTGGGTGGATACAATTGATTTGCTACCAAAGTCATCACCTCAGAACATGGCAAGTTGGTAGGATGATATGATGGGAGTGGGCCCAATACAGAAGATCTGAGGTTTGAAAACAAAGAGACCTGGACCAAGTACTCGCTTGATGGGAAATGTAAGACACAATCATGGAATTGTCAGAGTGAAGCATGATGATTTTGCCCTTCAATAATTCGAGACTTTCAGACATCACCCTTTGAACAGCAAGAAGTTCTGAAACACTGATGTGGAGGGAAGCCTCATCGTCCATCTATAGAGCTTGGTATTCCTGACCATTGAGATACACACCACATCCCTGAAGCAAGGCATCCATGAAAAGATGAATTTCTGGATGCAGTGGCGGCAAAGGAACATCTCACGTAGTATTGTTCTGATCTAACCATTACTTGAGATTGAAGATTTTGATCCTGAATACAGTGGATTGCTCTTCATGATCCATTAATCACACAGAAACCACGGAAGGGATTGCATGTGCACTTGTCCCAAAGAAATGGGGGAATCGAGTGATGCCCACATCCCCCCCCAAAAAAAAGAACCAACCATGCTGTGGGAGAAAGAGATGTGAGTAGCAGTTTAACTACCAATTTATAGCGTGGAGCCAGATGGGAGTCAGCTGAGCCCGACTAAGATACGTGTTGAAAAAGACATCCAGATGGATGATATATTGTGTTGGAGTAAGAATAATTTCCTGGCCCCAATGAGAAATCCTGCCTTGGTTCCTCTGGAAAGCAAAATCTAAGGGTGACATTCCACCAACTGACAAGATGGTGCCAGCAGTAGTCAGTCATCCATGTAATGGTGTGTGCACAGGCCTAAGGAATCAAGGTGAAGAGAAAAGTTTGTACGATTCAGCAGAACACATATGGTGCTAATGCTTGTCCTAAGGGTAGAGCCCTGAACTGCAACACCTGACCCTTGTGCACAAAACACGGATAGTGGCGGGATAACTCCTCTATGGGAATGTGCAGATAGACTTTGGCAACATTGAACTTGGTCATCCACAGTCCTAGCAAAAAATGTCAATGCAGACTGAGGAATGACTCCATTGTAAACTTTGGAGGATCTAGCAATTGATTTAGATGAGAAACATGGATGACCAGACACCAATCTCCCATCTCCTTAGGCACATCAAACAGATGTAAATAAAATCCTGGAAGAACTGAAACAACTCTCTCCATTGCCCCCTTGACCAACAACTCTCTGATAGCTGTGGAACAAAGTTCCAAAATCCGAGGATCTGCAGGTGGTGGAAACACTAGAGGTTGGACAGATAATGGTGGTGGAGATGGGAATTGAATGACTAATCCTGACACCAGGACCTGTAGTACCCATGGATCCAGGGTAAAGGTTTTTCCACATGTCCAGAAATTCTCTGAGCCAAGCCCCACAGACCCCAAAGGTATACAGTAGTCAGCTGGTGCTGGCGGTGTTCCGGCAGAGAGGAGAAACCTTATAGATATGGGCGGAATCTATCCTTGGCACCGATGTACTGAAGGGCTGATTTTGTGGGTCAGGACACTTGAATAAGGGTGGAACTATGAAGGAAAGGTGAGAAGCCAATGATGACAGGGATGAATGCAGATGAGCAACATCAACCCTTGATTCAAAAGACTTTGAAACTCACACAAAATTCAAGGGTCGGAGAAAGGGGGCCTCACATAACTCATGGAGGGTGGCAGCAGGTAAACAAATGCCCTCTAACAATGCATCTCTACCCAACAAGATACCAGCCAAGACACTAGGGAAAGTGTAGAAGCTGACAATCAAACAAAAGTGGATGCTAGATATGGTCCGAACTCATCATCAAATTAATGTGGGGACTGCTGAGAGACTTCTAAATAAAGGTGTAGGGATGATAAATATCTCAGCACCATAGTTATGGTCAGATGAATCTTATAAAATTGTGATCTATTCAGGTTGACCATTCTGGAACTGCATATAAAAATCAAAAAGGTAACATGAACAATGTTCAAATTATTTGCAATGGTCGTACTACAGAGAAACCCATTAGTGAATGCTTTGTTGAGAAAAAGTGGCAATATTATCTAAAGGAGATGCTTATACACAGTACCAAAATAAAAGGTGCATTGAGGTAAGTGGAGAGTTTCATGAGACAGATATCACCAAGGGTAATTAAGTGGGAGATAAAAGACTGGAGCAAGCAAGAAAAATTTAGAACAATGCTTAGATGGGCAAAGGAAAAGAAAACCTAACAGTCAAGTAATAGCGTGAGAAGAGGTAAGTATGTTTTGGAACTTACTTCCCACATTATAGTACAGTCACTAAGACTAGCCAGGCTCTTGTGAATAATGGAAACTATCTCCACAGTATCAGCTCTTCTCAGCATACATATACATCTGGAAAAAAGTTAAGCACCCCCAAATATTTTTCAGGATTGCTTATTGAAAATAAGGTTTAATTTTCATGATGTTGAGCAAATGTTCATAATTTCAAACATAATTAAAAGGATGTGAGCGTTCAGGTGTGACATTTAAATCAGGCGCGT
>NW_013665781.1:321432-334390 GCF_000517525.1 Limulus polyphemus | reverse complement strand
CTTGTGCCCAATAATGCATAATTTCATTTGATAAACACGTTTAGATTGAATGGTAATTTATAATCAGTCACAAGAACGTCGAATCTGAATCACTTGAAAAAAACACGGGGGTGCTTAACTTTTTTCCAGGTGTATATATATCATAATGGAATTTAGAAAAATTACATTCCAACAGGCTATCAAATTACTGACATAAATAGTGAACAAATGAAGTCCTGAAATCTAACTGATCACATTCTTATATTTGAAAAAAAATGCCTGTTTTCTACCACCAAGACAATTTTCTCTATTATGTTAACACTTTCCCCAGTTCTGTATGAATATAATCTACTAATGAACATTTTGTATGATAGTCAAAAAATTACGCATTAACTAAGGTGCCTTCAACCATAAAAGCTCATCTTTTTGTTATTTTTTATAAACTCAAATAAACTGTTGCATAGAAATATAACTTCTAAAATCATGTTTAGCTTCATTTATTGAAGGCTAACTTTCCACATGCTTTTCCAAATGATTTTAAGAAATGTATTCAAACACCTTACTGACAACAGAGGACATGCTAATAAATCTAAAGCTTTTTTATGAAAATGCTTCCTTTTTTTTAATAATTTAGTACTTTAAAGACCTTATATTTTCTGTTTCTCAGAAAGAAACTAACACTAAATGTGTTTTACCAGTTCTACTTTTACTATTCTAAATTTTGATAATCTCCTGTTTACTTACCTGCATGACTTCTATAATGATACATCAAGGTTGCTTGTGCAGTAAATGTTTTGTCTTTACAAATCTGGCATACAAGAGGTCCTCTTTCTTCTTTTTTCTTGACTCGTAGAGCTCTAATACACTTCAAGGCTAACTTCTACGGCGATAAAGTTAAAAAAATATATTATTATTGCTTTCTACTAAATGACAGTTAAAATAGTTTATGAAGTCTTAAAAGCAGTAGAGAATGTCCAAATATAAATTTTCCTTTCTGCATTGAAAAGCAATTTTGGTAAAATATGGTTTTTAAGATATACAGAATACTGGAAATAATTATAGAAATCATGAGGAATTTGGGTATGAAAGACAAATATTACTGTCTAAAAACCAACTGCATCATCTTAGTTATGTGATGATAGTTTACACTGTGACTGATTGTCATCTAACCAAAAAAGCCTATAAAATACAGGTAGTAGCACTAGTATGAATTCAGTCGAGGCTGCCAGGAATGAAATACTATAAGACAAGCATGAAAAATTAAAACTTTTGGCTAGCCAAGGATATTCCATTCATATAATTGTGGCAAATGTCAATGTTTCAGTAGGAGCTGTATGCAAGACTTTGAAAATGGTATGTGAAACTAGCACTGTTAATAAAAGAATGTCAAAGTTTGAATTAACAAAAAGCCATACCTGCACCTGCCATAAATAGAGATAACATTTTACCTATGCCATAAAATTTAAAGTGTCATTAACTTCATAACTAAAACAAACTCTATACCCAAAAAACAAAACTAACATTAAGCCTTCTACCTTTTTTCTGTTGCAATTAATTTTCTAAAAAGAGGCAACCAAGAGTGGAACAGAACCCCAAATGTTCTAACACTGCAGTCTGCAAACATGCACAAAAAACCTACATGAAAATCAAGAGAAAATATAATTTCTCTGTAAAGAGAAAGTTTAAAGCATATGAAGAAATAACATAATATTGGAAAAAAAAGACTGCAGAAAGATCAGCAGAGTGAACAATAAATTTAAGCCTAACCTTGTATCCGTAGAAGATAGGAGTTCAACAGAAATAAACAACAACTGATCAACGATAAGCATCGTAAGCATGCTCACAAGGTCATACTTAAAATCCAATTTCATGTTCTTCCTAATTGCCTGCCTTGTCTTCCTTACTCGTTTTCCAGTATACTTAAACACAGCCTTAAAAATTACTGGTAGTGTATATATGTGTGTGCATGTATTGCATGTATATGAGTCAATTTAACAGGTTAAATTTATTATTAATTTCTATTTTGTCATACTTACCTTACTTTCTTTTCCAACAGTTTTCTTGAATATTCTTAAATCACCACTGTTTGCTGCTTTTAAATGATTTTTTTTGTTTCAACATTATGGTTCTTCTTCAACTTCATACATTAAAGTCTGTTGGAAAAATACATCTGCTGGTGCCCATATTGTGTGAAGATGATTTCCACCATGTGAAATGAGACATATGATTACCTGCTCTTGTGAGTACTGACTAATCACAAGTGGCACTTCATACAATGCTCCTCATAAACAGCAAATGGTGGTAAATATTGTGGCTTGTCAGCTGTATGTTGACTGATTTTGTAAATTTTGTGAAATATCTTGGTTGTAGGATTTACTTGCACACAACACAAGTTGCTATCACACTTTACTTGCATTAGTATTCTACTTGTGTTTTTCAAGCATTATATGGTAAATTTTCAACCTTAAAGTGGTCAAGGTAAAAAACTGAATCTCTCCAAAAGTGATGTTAAAATCTCAGAGTATGTTCTTTACAAGACAGACAAGAGCAGATTACATATCTTGCCAAGACTTTGATATAAATAAAAGCAAGAACATTACCCCAAGAAGAGTAAGTGAGGATATATACTTTTTAGATATGGATCTATGTTCAAACTGTTTAGCAATAATCAATGACACTTTGCTTGATAGCAGAGAGGAGAATGTTATCAGAGTCAATGTACAACAGCTATAGTGAATCATGGTGGAGGAAATCAGTACAATTTTGGGGGTGTATCTCAGTCAACAGTGTCAGTATTCTACACAAAACTGATGACACTCTGATTTCTAGTAAGTACACATAGATATGACAATTCATCACATGCGGTTTTATCTTCCAGTAAACCAATGATCCCAAGCATACAGTAAATATCGTGAAACGATATATTGACAATAAAAACACTGATGGAACACTCACAACCACAGCTTGGCCTGCATAAACTATTATAAATATTAGTATGGCTTTAAAAACTGAGAAGGTTAAAGCGTAACTAAAGAAATTGGTTGAATCATGAGTAATACAGGACATTTGGAACAACATTTTACAACAGTGCATTAATAAAACTATACGACAGAATGAAAACAAGGTTTAATGTTGTGTTCATGAAAATGTTAGTGCATTGTACAAGTCAACGGATTTTCTTTTGTATTCACTGTGATGATATTTTGCACCATTAATAATTTGACCATGTAGTTACCTTCATGCATTAATTGTGACTCCTGTGTACATATATATAGCCACTGTGTTTCCATAATTATTTCCATTACTATAGTTATGCAGGTTTATAAGCAATTACAAGTACATTAATGTAAAGGTTAACTATTTAGAGTGAAAAAAAACAAAAATTTATTTTCAAATTTAAAGTGCCAAAACAACTTTCACAGCAAGTTTACTTATATATATACCATGTACTAAAACAAAAAAGGTACTAGATTAATTAAATTAAAAACATAGGAAGGACAAACTGATTTTTTTCACAAAACATTTACAACGATTATACTCTAATCAGTACTTTTCTGATAATGACAATTGTGTCATAAGCAAACATACTCATATTACTTTAAGAATTGACATCAGAGTTCAGTTAGCGTTAATAGTACCGAATAGTGGATCATCACATCAGGACATAAAAATTATTCATCCCTTGTAACTTATGTTGCAATTAAAAATAAAATCTTGATCTCTTAGTCATTTGACTATTTTTCATAAATAAAGGAGAGAATAAATATTGTGAAACTTATGGATTCATAGCTGTCACTAAGAAATTATCATTTAAGTAGAATTTTTTTTTAGTTGTTCTGAAAATTACAGAAATGCTAGTTTACCTGAAAGCTGCATATACATGTACTAAATACAGTGGAATGCCACTGACTAATGACAAGATAAGTTGTACTGAAATGAAAATCTTGATTTTTCTGATGTAATATAACATTTGAAGTAATTGAAAAAGAAAAAATAAATAATCAGATTTAACTGCAGAAGTTATTATTGAAAAATGACTAGTCACTTCTACCTTAAAATAAGTAATTTTTTCAAAAATATGTGCCGTGAAAAGTCTCAGTATTATCTAATTAACATCACATTATTGCTTAACAAATAAATGACAAGTAAGAAGTATCACCTTTTCCCATTCTGGAGTAGCTTGTCCTGCATTTTTATGTTTCTTTGTTTTGTTCTGATATTTTTCCTTGGTTGAAGGATATGTATCAGTAATCTCAACAACATTTTCAGTTCTTGGGTCACTTTCACTTAGTGAAAAATTATTATTGTTTTCTTCTTTATTCTGTAGTGTGACTTCTTGTGGAATAATTGTTTTCTCCATGGGAGAGAGCCTATTCATTTGACATTTATCACTTGAGGAACTATTAGATGTAGAACCTTTGAGTGAAATTACATCATAGTTTTTTGTACTGTCTTCTGCATCATAAAATCCTAGAAAAAACATACAATTTGCAAGAATGATCACTTAACAAATAAAAACATACACTTACAATTAAATACGTATTTGTTATATTCACAAACACTATTTCTTACATGCAAGTACAATTTCAAGTATAAATGTTATCAGGTAAAAAAGAAATTTCAGACTGATATTCTCTTTTATATCATTTCATTGGTGTAATTTGTGGTTTGTAAATAAAATGAAAGCAGAACAATGGAAATATCTTGTCAGATGACACAATCTAAAATGTTGCCTGATATTAAACTGAATCACGAAAATGTATAAAAGTAAAACCTTTAGTCAACAAAAGTTTATCAAATACTTAAAACATAAATTACACAATTTGCATGAAAGCAGCAAGCATACTTGCAAAGAATATAAAATCATATTTTTGTGAAGAAACCAATAAAATATACACACTAAATATTTCATGCATTCATACACTATAATATAACCATGCATCAGGGATGTAAAAACTTTTGATGAAACACCCTCTGGCTAGAACACATTCGAAATGTACTACTCCAAACTGAAATTTTTATTAGTGCAATTTTTTTTTTCATTGTAATGACTAAATTATTATATACACACAGCAAATATAAGCACATCTATATTCATTGAAACGACTTCACCCATAGTGTTACTAAACTAAAAATTATACTTTTCACTATATCATATGTGATGCAGATGTAAAATCTCTGGCAAGTTATTCAACTTACAAGTAAAATGAATTCAAAATAACCACATGGTTATCTAACATTTGGAATACATTTTATTTTCCATCATACCTAGAAAAAGCTGCATATTTCCAAGTTCGAGTCATTTCTCCCAAACACAACAATTTCATCTTGTCCCAGTAACAGTTTGCATTAAAAACAACTATTTAAATCCAGGCAAAAATAATTACATAAATTAGAAAGTTATAAACATGAAACTAAATAAATGGACTTTTTAACTTACAAGCTGTAACTTAGTCACACAGGCTACCAATCTTACAAAACTTTTAGTGACAGTAAATATTTACCAATTTGAAAGAAAAATAACAAAATTATAAATTTTAATACTTAAATATGGGCTTGGATTTTACAACATTTCATGCAAGTAGAATTCCACTGGACTCAGGCTAGTACACAAGGAATTCATGGTAGTCTAAACGTAAGCTTTAATAGTAACAGGTGGTGGTCTAGCAGAATTTTTACACCAATGATCTATGTAACTTTGATACATGTAAAGTCAACAGTGGAACTTCCAATTATTGTTTAGTGCATTTGTATGCAGTTGTGTGTACATACAGCAACACTGGCTTAGGTAAAAACAATAATTTATCATGAATACATACACATTTTCTTATTTATTTAACTGTATTCCAATGAAACATTTTGTAGACAAAAAAATTACATATTACTTCTAAGCCTTTTCATCACTGGTATTTTAAAATAAATTTGTAGTGTAATACTTTTTGAATATGTAATGTATAACAATTGATTTTAAACTATTCTGGCCCAATTCTAAATGGACAAGCACATACAAAATACAAGTATGACTTCATGAAGTTTTTTTTCTAAATTTGTAAAAACTGCTATATCTTATAATGGAAACATTGCAACTTTCAAATACTATTTGAAAAACTGCATTAAACAAATCAAAAACAGCATAATTTGAATTAATATATGAAGATGTATAAAATATACAGAGGCCATCTATCCTATCAATCATTTCATTGTTTCACAAAATCCTTCTGTTATCAACTCATACACACGGCTCCTAATATAATACTAATTATTATCATATGTGGAGATACATTTTTACAGATTGTACATCAAAGCATAACAAGTATATGGTATTTTCAATCTGCTCAACATCTTATGTGTTAAAGGGCTAAGCAGCCATGTCAGAAACACCTATGGGTCAGGTACAGGTGTCACTACTGACCCATGGGAAGGCAGTCAGCCAGTAACATCTGATGGCAATAGGACTTTGACCAATTATGAGCCAAACAACAAGATTGACTGTCACTCTTATCCTACACCCTCAGCTGAACGTGCAGCATGTTTTCAGCAATGCTAACACATAAGCTTTTGATCTTTCAATCCACAACCATCATACCACACATAAGCCATACCAAGAAAAAACTAAAGCAATACATACAAATTAGCTCCACAAAGAAACTGTATCTCTTTTCTATGTCCAATGATAATATGTGCATTTGCTTTGTAAAAACAGATTTAACCCTTTCCAACCTAGAGATTTAGGTTATTACAAAGGCAAAATGATGACATCAAGCTTTGAAAAATTATGTGTGAGCCATTCCTTCAAATTACCTCCAAAATAAAATAATAACTAAAATGTTGAGACTTTATGGTTTCTTTCCATGCAAGTTTTATTAACATGTGTTTTGAATGAAATAATTAAAAAAATAAAAACTGCTAGTCCTAATTTTTGATTTTAGATGGTGGAAATCATTACATTTCTTACAATGTACCAGACGTCTTGATGCTAAGTGTGACTTGTACAACAGTAATGGTTTTCTATTATTTGTAAGCCACAGAAAGAATTTCCCTTCATGTTCATTACTAAAGTAATTCTCTTCATAGGAGGGTTACTATAATGGTGCCTGAGATGGAGGGGTTGTCATATGACGAGAGATTAAGATCTCTAAAATTGTTTTCTCTTGAAAAATGAAGAGTTAAGGGGATCTGATTGATGTGTTCAAGATTGTAAAGGGAATTGATAGTGTTGATGCATAATTTTTTTTTCATAAAAGGTGAGAATAGTAGGACTAGGGGACACAAATATAAATTTTGGCAAAGTAGGAGTCATCTTCAGCTATGACAGTTTTATTTTTCTATCAGAGTGGTTGGCCTCTGGAAAAGGTTGCCTTCAGATGCTGTGGAGGCAGTAAATTTAAATGAGTTTAAGAGAAAGCTAAATAATTATATGAGTAATAAGGGCTGGCTTTAAGATTATTATTTATCTTTTTACTTAATATATTTAATAGTTTTAGTGTAATTTAGAAAATGGGACAGCCAAGATGAACCAATAAGTCACTTGTTGTTCCTAAACATTATGTTATGTTAACTTCAGGCCATCATCAAGTTGATCAATGCTAGTATTATATTTCCCACTTGGACAAAGGTACAGAGATATTACAATTTTGAACACATATTGATAAATCAGTACAAGGAGGACATAAATATGCTTTATGTATAAAATACTGTGATAAATACAATCTATTTACATTAGTTTTAATACTTTACACAATTTTTTATTGTTCCATTTCTTTCAACAAAGTGTCTTAGCTCTTGATGTCATTAGGTTTACTATGGTATATGTATGAAAACTGGCTTTGAAGTTAACAGTTACATGGATCATGTGTAATGGCAAAGTAAATAGTTATGTTATGAAGTGTTCTGAGCTCTTGATGTCATTAGGTTTACTGTGGTATAGGTATGAAAATTGGCTTTGAAGTTAACAGTTACATGGATCATGTGTAATGGCAAAGTAAATAGTTATGTTATGTCGTAGTTTTTATTTTATTATAAAACAGAAATTGACATTTTAAAAAGTGTTACAGTTACCATGCCAAGTGTTTGATGTCTATAGGTTTCAGATACAGTGCAAGGCTAAAGGTGGTATCAACAACAGATTTTAAAGGGTTAAGAAAGCACCTTGATAGATCATTTCAAATCTAACCTGCAAAGATTTCCAAAGAAGGCATGCCATATATTTTTCTATTTTGCACCAAGATTTTACATCATGTTATGAGAATAAGTGTTTGCAGTGGCATATTTTGCACTAGCTACCTGCCATAGAATGACAATACCCTCATTTCATATTTAAATTTGATCATTTACGGATTTTTTGTTTTAATGAATGCATCAATTTTGGTTATATTGTTTCAGTATATGAACTGATAATGTTGATAGCAAGTAAAGATATTTTACAAAAGTACGGTAGGAAATAAACATAAATGTTATGAGACAACCAGTGGCACATGAATAGGTAGGGCAGCTGCCCCAGAGAATAGGCACCCATAATTGATATTTTAAATATTGAAATTAACGGGAAAATATTCTGAAATGTGAAAAATGTTTTCACTGGTTGGTGTAAAGCGAGTTCAACAATACATTTTATTCCAGGGTCTTTTGAGATTCATGTCACTGCAAACAACTAATCTGCACATTACAGTCTGATTAAGACAAAATGACTTATCAGCACCAAATAACTTTAGAATTTATAAGACTTAATTTGATTTCAGAACAGCAGTGAATAAATAATAAATATCAGTAACCATACTCTTCACAGGTCAGTCATGTTTCACGATTCTAATAATGATGAATGGGGTTATGCCCGGAAGGCTAGACTTAAATATGCTCAGTGTAACACAATTGAATTTTCAATGGCAGTTTAGTTATGGTATGACAAAACATCAGCATTATTGGTCGTAGTAATCTTATTTTGCTTTTGTGAAGCAGATTTACTTTTTAACAATATATTTATATGACATTGGACCTATTTTTATTGCACACCCTTTTGCAAATGCAATCAGCAGTTGGTCTTGGTTTAGGCTATGTCCATTGTTACAATGCTATGATCGTGACAGACTACCTCAAACAAGAAACTATAAAAGTCATTAATTGACAAGAATAAAGTCCTGACCTAATTTCCATAGAACACCTCTGAGATCTCCTTGAATACAATTTGCATTAACACTTAAGCCAACTACAAAACATTCGACAAGTTATTCAGTCAGACCAACTTGAAAGAATTTATACTGAAAAGATTGGGACAAGGAATGTAGATGAAACTTATTTATTAACTGTATTCAGTGAATAAATAGAGTGATTGTAAAATAATCTTATCTCTGATGTTCATTAGGTTGATAAAGAATTTAATAATAAAATCTTCTCCCTTTCATATTTTTGGAGTAGCTTATCTACATTTATACATACACCCATGCATGTGTATGCTCTTTACAATATACCTGAATTTACATTTAACTTATCTATATACAAGTATATTTGTAAACTACCCTTAACCAGTGCAAAATAATATTTTATATTCATTTAAAAAATAGATTCAACATGCTAAATATTTACCCTGGGTAGAGACAGCTTTGGAAAACTGTGAAGAGTGTATTTCTAGTACTTCTGAAACATTGGGCAACAATGGCACATAAACAAAAGGAAATGATGGAGTGGCAATGATCAAATGTGTTGCATGAAAATTTAAACTGTCTGTGTCTTCCTTTTGTGTAGTTTCATCTTCTTCGGAAGACATAAATTCAAAATCAAATGCTACCATTCCTCTTTTCTTTCCCATAATTGAAGTATAACTATGATCATGATGAGGTTGTTCTTTGGTGTCCATAACAAATTTAATAACATAGTTAGAGTTTGAACTCTCTAACTTATCTAAAGCACACATTGAATCACAATTATTAATATTTTCTTTTAATGATTTATTATAAGTATTTCTCTCTAATGATGATCCATTTTCCAAATGAGAATCAAAGTGGAGAACCATAGATGATGTTCTAACAGAACAGTCTTTCTGTTCAATAGATGAGGAATGGCAATTTTTTAAATCTGGTATTTGTGGTAGAACAGTTTTATCTGAACTATCACTGTCAGAATCATCAGAAGAGTTCTGATTAGAGCTTTCTTCCTCACTAGACTGTTCAGATGATGATGATGTTTGAAGATACACTTTCTCAATACTAGCATTAATATTATGGACCCTATGGTCTTTCTTACTTGCTTGCAAAGCTCCATCAAATTCTTTCATTCCATTATGAGAAAATTTGTTTCTACCATTCTCAACACTAATTCTGGATTTTATACATGAAAGATTAATGTTTTTAAGCTTTGTAAAATTATTATTGACAGGCAGAATTTGTTGACCTGTATCTTTATCTTCATTCTTTTTCTTATTTACATTCTTTACTTGACATGACCGACTGTTCAATGTATTCCTGTTACCTTGACCTTTATCTTTGATAAAAAAATTTGTACGTTTAGAGCATACTTGTTTGTTTTTCTTCTTTTTGTCTAAATCTGAAAAAAAAAGGAAACAGATAAAAGAAAGATTGCACAGACCAAAAATCTTAATATTCTAATATCTGAGAAGTTTACAGTATACAATAACTGCATAGAAGCAAAAATATTTACATACAAATATAAAGCAAAATTATATAAATAAACAATACCTGGTCCTTATTTGAAATGCATGTTATATTTTTCACTCATGTAAAATTAGATCTCCATTAAGACTACAAAACATGCTTCAACTGCTTAAGTATTAGAGCAGAAAAATATAGCTTGAACACACTATAACAGTGGTAAATACAGAATAGGAAGTTATAAATCCATAAATACAACCTTTTAAAATTAAACATATAACAATTACAGGAACTGTTTAATGAATTTTGAGTATGTTTTTAGTAACTGGTTATCATTACTGCTTAACCCTACAGACATGGGAGGATCAAAGTGTACATGACACAACCTCTTTAAAGAGTAACATCTAAATTTAATTGGCATCAGCACATGGTTTATGAATCAAGTTTTTATATTACATAAGTTTTAGTTTCTTGATTTCAAAAGGAAATGCTTAAATAAATTCTTAAGTTGCACCTTTAAGTCACATGATGCAATGGTGCTCTATCTTCTCACTTATAAGTGATTCAGATTATCTAGTTAATTAAAAACACATACTATAGATATTAAAAAGCCATGATATACAATTTCGATCTATTCTTGCTTTACTGAGGTATCACCATATATATGTTCAACCATTATGGCACACCCTTCCCATATCCTCTGTCTATAAGAAATGTCTACAATTCTCTCTAACATTGCTACTGGACATCTTTATAATGAACAGAAGAAGCACATTCTAAACTAACTAAACTAAACAACTGTGTTATTTTAATGGTCAAAGCTGATAGTCTTCTAAATGACTATCACTTCACTGTGTCAGCTAGAAATATACTATTCAGCCAATTTTTTTTTTTTCTCTTAGTAATACCAACTTTAGGTCTAAGTATTTAAATATTACTAAAATAAGACTATATACTTAAAGATTTATAAGTAACAAAAATTAACAAAGATCAATCATTAATAGAAGTTATAGTACACCTTTGGTGCATGGTGTAAAAAAGATCTCACTGAGCTTTTATTCTAATACTTTTCTCCTAGAATTCATTTGATGTGCTTACTTGCAAAACCTGTACAGTCAAGCAATAAACTACTTTCAACTATATACATTTTGGTACAACAACTTATTAACATTATTATTTAATCAAAGTATACCTGTTTTGCTTATTTTTTTAAATATGCTTTCTTCAATTTGTTTATTTATGCAAACATGGAAAATAATGTCATTATCTCCTGGTTATAATGAATATAATGCAACTAAAATTTCACAAAGTATGTTGTTTTTAATAGTGAGTGAAATACAAAAGGAATTTCTTTATTCTTCTACCATGAGCCAGTAAACAAACTATGTAAGAAATATCCCATTGCTTTAGTTACATTAAATTAGACAAATTGTTTACAGTGAAATTATAAATTACTTTTATTTATCATGAAGTAATGATTCATGTATTTTCTGATAATAATATACCCTTTTATTTTTGGCTAGTGTTAAAAAAATTATTGAAGTTGATTATGACCATTTAACTCTCTCAAAACGGGCTAGGTCAATCTGACCGACCACGTGACCTCTTTGTACTCATTTAAAGTTTTTATAGATTTAATACTTCTAACTTTCAATGTAGTATGTATATCTTCACAAAATTTGGCAGTCATTCAGTTAACATTATAAGTCTTTCACATACAAAAAATCATATTTTTAGTGAAATATTTTTAATAAACTAAAATAAACATTTGTCCATGAATATATTGAGTATTTGTTTTGAATAGTCCATGTGCAAAGCAATTTTCATGTTAAGATTAAAAATACTTTTTTTGATCTCAAAAATCTCAAATTTCATTTGTGTATTCTCTAAAACCTCCTAAAAACATCAAATGTTTGTTTCCAGTAAAACTTTATATTTTATCTGTTGTTTTCACTACCCTATACAAGGTTGGTCAATTTGATTGACCTCATACCCCCCCCAAAGAAAAAAATCTAAATAAATCTAAAATCTAAATTACCCTCTTTCTTTCTAGAATGACTTCAAATGTAGGTAGTGTGAAACTACATTCATTTATCCTAAGTAGCTTTAAACTCACAACAGTATACATCTAGTTATAATTAAATTATATTGTTTTATTGCCCTTTGATTGCTCTTTGAACCATGTCTAACTACTATCTGCACCATTATAAGTTGTAAATCACTCAGGGAATGTGCAGCTCATGTTACACTATCAAATTTCATTACCCACAAACTCCCCCATTGCATGCCTCTTAAAACAGGATGTGACAGGCGAGTGTGGCAGAAGAGGACTGATTTTCTATTGATAGCTCTAGTAACCAAACAAAATTGAAGGCTAC
>NW_013665781.1:300054-320432 GCF_000517525.1 Limulus polyphemus | reverse complement strand
TGATAGCTCTGTAACCAAACAAAATTGAAGGCTACAAAAATTATGGTTTGTCTGATCAACGACAATTTTATACTCAGTAATTTACATTTCGTTTTGTACATTTTTGGAGGGGTGGAGGATAGAATAGAGAAAAGAAGATGCCTAGAGAAAATGTGTCATGTTTGTCACACTAGAGGAAATTCAGGATTTTTTAGATATTGCCTTGTAGAATTAAGAAATTAAAACTTGTATACTATTAAAATATGAATTATTAGCTAAGATTTAAAGCTATACTAATTGGTATAACATAAACAAAAAGTAGTTTAATAAAATTCTGAATGTGTCATGCACAGTATAGGATGGCTGTGGCGATAGGGTTAATTCAAATCAGATGACTTTTTCATAATATTATTATTTGAAAAACTTTTTTTTTTTTACATACTTTGAAAAATTTTAAATGTTCTTGTCACTAGGCTTTCTGCTGAGAAACACTGGTATGATACTTTTAGCTCATAGATAATAATGAAAGATAATAATTATAACTGTAATCAATGAGAACAAATTCTGAAAGTTCTGATGTCTAAGAATGTTAATGTCAACAACTTCAATATATCTTATTTTATATATCTCTTTCCATCAACTATATCCATTAACCATCTGTCATTGGCACTGGTCTGACTCTGTTTCTGTGAAGCTAAACATAATAATATTTACTATAATTCTGAATCTACTGAATTTATTTTTAAGAAATTTGGCAAGGTTATAGTAATTATAAGTCTGTCATATACAAAAAAAAAGCAGATGTTTTATAAAGTATGACAACCACAGACTTGTCTGTGAATTTACAAAAACTTTACTGAGTAAGTTTGAGTGAAAGGTGACTTTCATAATAAGAATAATAATACATCTTTTCATCTTAATGTTTTCATATTTCACTCGCATAACCTCTAGAATGTCCTAAATGAATATCAAAAGTTTTTTGGTAAAACTTTATATTTTCTCTACCCCTAACACTAACTGTAGTAAAATCATCAATGTATAGAGGAATGAAAAAAATGACATTGAGGGATGTGTCACGTGGGCATGACATCTTTTCATAGATCCAGTAAAGCAAGAAAATTAGAGGTCCTAAGTTCATATTCAGGCTTGCCAATGTCTGTAGTATGTGTCTCTAATTGTGTGGACACTCAAAAAATCATATAAAAGTAGAAAGAAAACCTAAAATAGATAATTTGGAATGCAGATGCATCACATGACAAAGAAATGTTCTTTTTAATATTAAGATACTAAAGCTTACATAACATTAAAATTTAAATTAAAAAATATGTTTTGATGCCAAGTTTATATGTACATTAGTAATATTTGGTTAATTACATTTTTTTATGTAACTGTACAAGGTCATGACATGTATCTTTTGACCCTGTAGTGTGCATAGGGTTAAACATTCAGTAACAGGTGTTCATATCAGCCATCATCACATATATATGTTAGCTAATTACAGGATATACACAATTTTGAATGCTTAGGGAATATGACATTAAAATTTACTAAAATTACAGCTTTACATCTAAAAGAGATTGAAAGACTTCTAAAAATTCAATAATTTGTTAGTTATAATCAATTTACAACTCTTTAACAAAAAAACACTGACAAAAGTCAATCTTACCTACTTAGGAATACACTGCATCAATTCATTAAACCCAAAACAACTTTTTTTTTTGCACCACAGTTATGAAAAACAAAGCAATTCCAATTATATCGCAATTTTATTGGCTATACTAAATCATTCATATACTTATTTGTTTTTGAAGTTAACATATTCCTGATCTGAAAATGTATTCCAATAAATACTCACCTCTACACAGAAATGCTCTCTTCCTTACATGTCTGCCTATGAGATTTGCATGCCACTAGCCTTAAGGTAACTCCCATCTAAACTCATTGTGCTGGTGCTTGTCACACCCAGCACTTTGGGTTCTCACCTCTTCACCTGCAGTTGGTCACGTTTTCTGCTGACAGTTGTTTTTCATTTTCTCCCCTATGGTCTTTTTCACCTGGTTTGTGGTTGGCCATGATTGATGTGTTGGACACCTTCCTACACATCCCTACTGAACCATCCTCCATATGTTTTCTATGTTCCATCCATCAGATTCACATTTTCCCATTCTTTGCTCTTCCCTTTGTTATAGTGTTGGTCTCTTTTGTATTAATTTGTATTGCAAGGGTCTTTGATCACTATCTTCATAGCTTGGGGGAATTGGCATGGTGATTGGCTCATGCCCATATTACTTCTGGTGTTCCTTTACCAATTCCCAAGAAAGATTTTTTTCTTCACTAATGATTCCCTCTTAGATTTAGGTGCATCTCTGGACAGTGACATGACTTATGGCATTTGGATGCAAAATGGGCATTTACTCACCTCAATGTGTTCAAACTTCTCGTGAAGCATTGGGCATGAATAATCGTTAAAAGTTCTTTTACATTTATGTTCATTTGTGGAAAATGTATTTGTAAAACTAATAAGTTTAAATGTACATAAAATGAAGTTTTAAAAGATACGGAAATAGAATTTATAGCTTGTAGAAACCAAAGCATTACTTGTTTTAGCCCTACGCGACAGAAAGGGTCAAAGCTTTCTAATCTCATCATCAGTAATATGTTGAAAGTGCCCACACCATTTGTATGATTGAGCATATGTTGACCTTTGTATTTGCTAACAAACAACAGTCTTGACATCAGATAGAGGTTTATCTCAATGTGTAATGAAGAAGAAAGTTTAGATTATAAGTTGCATTTTAAAACTGCAAAGTTTTATGAATGATAAGTGTTGTTATTTTAAGTAGTTTCTATAATAACAAAATGATTGGATAAACAGTAAGTCATTCATTTATTATATTTAGTTGTAGCAAAATGAACTTCAATAGAAATGCCTCTTGACAATCGTAATCCTTTAAACTTTAGTGACTTATAAGGCTAAAAATAAAAATAAGCATCCTTTTCAGGACAAATATATCTTAGATGTAGAAATGAAAAACTTCAGGAAATGCAAAAAGTATGATTAAATATAGAAATGAGAACTAAAATCAGTACATAAATGTCATAATGATACTATCCAGCTCTAGAAATAGCAAAAAGTATGTCATGCATGTTAAATACTGAAGCAAAAATTTTTGAACTAATGAATTGGTGGAGTGTTTTACACATAAAGCAACTGATAATTGTAAAAGTATGTGAAGTAAATTATTGATTATAATATTTACCTCGTTAAAATGATGTGTGATATAAACTAACATGTGTAACAATGTTATAATATTTGTTTCATTAAAATAATAGTTTTACTTGTAACTTTTAGAATATAATTAAATATGGACATTGATGACATGTTGAGACATTATGATGAGATCATCATGGTGCCAGTGCCCTCTGGTTCCACTTTGTGGAACTATTACATCAAAGACAAAATCCTGTGGGAGTAATTAGGGGGAATTTTCTTGTGTCTAAAGGCTACCGCCTCAGTCAGGGGTTAGCAGGCAACAGGGAGGGGGAGAGATAACCACAGGTCACCATACTTCAATCTACCCACTGTCTCTTCCAGAGTATGCTTTTTTCCCAAATCCACATCAAGCCAGGATGATGGAAAGCACTCAAATCATCCATCCTGGCTCTACCAGTGCTTATTGTGAGATGGGTTGTTCTGCAAGACCACTTGTGGTATCTTTGTGGCATACAAATCTACTAAATTATCCAATCCAGACTGTACCACCTCCATGGACATTCAAAGAAAAAGCCAGTACCGGAGAAGTGACTGCCTACTTCTTTGGTTCACACTTTTCAGCTTTTAAAAATAGGGATTCTTAATCACTCATTGCATTGACTCCACTGAAAGATTTTTCCAGCTGGTAGTATGATGGAAATCTGGGTGCTTCTGTGTGTCTCCTCAATGCAAACCCTACCCCTTCTTCGAGCAGTGCATGGGAGATCCTTGCTATTTAATAATTCCTAGATGATAAGGGGTGGACCATGGAGAATCCTCACTGGTTGGGCTTAGCACAATACAGTGAGAAGTGGAGCAATGGTGACACTGTCAATGTAGTACAGGTCACCCCTGATGAGCATATGCTGTATGATTGATTTTTGCACCAATCACGTTACACGTATTGCCATCGGGTGTCACACTCCCTGGGCTTCCATTGGGGCACTTTCTGAAAGGAGCTTATCTAGGTAAAATTTTGCACCAGCCCTTCCATCACTTCATCATTGGATTCTAGTATTTCTGTGTGCAGAAGTAATTGTCTCGGAAGTTAACACTTTCCTAACCTGAAAATGTATTTTTGATAGATACTCACATCTTCTAATTTCTCACCCATCCTCCCCACTTCCGGGGCACATTCTTTTCTTGCTCTGTCAAAGAATGGTGTTATCACTAATGCAAATGCATTGTGGGAGTTTCTGCGCACGGAGGTTGTGTTGCCCTTCTGCTGATGGAGGGCTTTTGTCAAGATAGTCACTGACAAGAAGAGTGATGGACCAGATGTCAAGTAGTGAGAGGACAAAAGTGAAAGGTCTGGAATTGGAAGGTTAGAGGTATATTGATCTGGGCAAGAAACAAGAGTGAAAGAGCAAAGTCAAGGAAGAAGAAAAAACCTAGGAAGATAATGAGGACTGGAGTAATAAAACTTCAGTCCAGGTCTTCAATGAGACATGAACACTACCAAAGACCATGTGCACAAGAAGGTGGAAGGTGTACAGTTAAGGGAAGCACAACTCGGCCCAACAAATCCCAATAGCAGATGAACAAAGTAAAGAGAGATAGAGCAAAAGAACTGGAACAGGCTAAGCTGGTAAAAAGAAGGGAACAAACTTCTACAGCAAACCCCATGGATCGTGAAGAAGTGAGAAAAGGCAGAGTTAGGAAAGGGAATACAGGAGGATGGTGAGAAAAAGATGAAGATGTAAAAATGAGGAATCAGAGAATGAAATAGAAGACAAGGGGCCTGATCCTCAAGCAGGTCAGACAGATACCAAAGACAAGAAAGGAAGAATGTCTGCAAGTCAGGACAAAAATTGGGTTCATGGAATGAAGAACAAGAACTTTAAAAAACACAAGAAAAAGATAAGGAAAGCCAAAATGAAATTGAAAGATAAGGTCATATCTCGAATGGCAAGCCACTACATAGAGCAAACAGTTTAAATTCATAGTCCAAGAGGCCATTCCCAATTGAAGACAAAGAACATCAGCTGAAGAAACAGGAGTAGGAGGCCTAATAAACATGTGGTAATCCACAATATGTTGAACAAAGACTCAAACATTCCCAACAATTAACAAACTTTCAGAAGATACAGTAGAAATAAGGTCTGTGTGTATAACATCATAACTCACTAAGTTACTGTGCATGGAGGTTCTGTCACCCTACTACTGGTGGAAGGTTGTTGTCACATGATGACATTATCATGCAAATGGGGCAGTTCATTTTAAACACATGAATTAGATGAAAGTTACCTCAAGGCTAGCAGCATGCAACTCTCATATGCAGATGTGTGAGGAAGACAGTATTTCTACATGCGAAGGTGAGTTTTTGTGTCAGAAAGAGCTTTTATTTATCATAATTAATATGATCTGTTTTATGATCTAGATATAAATGTTGGAAGAACTAAAGGTACATTCAGTAATATAAAAATTGCATCAAAATCCTGCAGAAACACAATGAAAAATACTGTTTTTGTTAAATAGTTACAAATAAATAATTCATATC
The DNA here is from genome assembly GCF_000517525.1 of Limulus polyphemus. Classification (NCBI taxonomy): domain Eukaryota; kingdom Metazoa; phylum Arthropoda; class Merostomata; order Xiphosura; family Limulidae; genus Limulus; species Limulus polyphemus. Next base: position 314,700 of record NW_013665781.1, on the reverse strand, counting down.
ACACACAAACCACTTTATCATCATATCACCTAAATGTTCAAAGCTGAGCAACTTAATTGATTACCTATGAGCAGTAATTATATCATTTAGTGTCACGTAAGCTAATCAGTTAATCAAAATTATTATTGTTTGTCATTATTCTAACAATTGATTAATCAAATTTACAATTAAATCACTGTCATGAAAATAATCAAAATTAGGGCTTCTAATTATTACTATTTTTGATTATTCCAACAGTACAAGAAATCAAAATATTTGTACTATGGTTATTTGCTGTTAATCTTATAAGTTATTTTTTTACTTCAAACTTGTTTAGCTTTGGTGATTTGGGGGAGGGCTCACAATTTGAGGGCCTCGGGTGTGATTTCCATTATTACCATACTTGCTCATCCTGTTTTTGGTATGCCAAAGCTGCTGAGGCTAATGAGGAATGGCAACTAGTTGGCAGCAACCTGCCACCAACCCCCTCCTTTTTTGCTTGTATGTACCATGGTTTGAGGGAGACTGTATTCATCAATTAATAAAATGTCATCAGTGAATGGGGAGATTGATTAATCGATTGTAAAGTATCACTAACCACCCAGTTCTTTCAAATGATACAGTTTTTTACTGAAAAATGTATTACATGTATATGCAAAAGTATTTATTGTATTTAGCACTCAGAACTGAATGTTAAACAAATACTTAACAACTAATACTTATCTGAATATTAGTTCTAAAAATGCATTACGTACATTCTAGATCTAATCTGTAAATATCTAATTTTATATTCCCTTCATATAAACAACTTCAATTTTACATTTTTAGTATTAAAATGGATTTCAAACAGGTACTTACCTCTGAAATACTAAAAGCCTTTCCTTGTTGAATTTGCTCTCATACTATCAACAGTCATGTAACTTTAGGTTATGAATATTTTTGACACAATGTTCAACATGCACCAAGTTAACCAAAGTTCTCCACTCTTCCACTTTCCATGTGTATTACTGCACACATGTCAAGAGAATAAACACAAGTTTTACTTGCCTGCTATAATCCAGATTTCTTATTTGCAGTCAGAAATGAAAAACCATATATCTTCTGATTGTGGGGAGTTATATAGGAATGTATTTCAGAAGTACCTGTTTAAAATTAATTTTAATTATAACAATTTAAAAATTCAAATCAGGTAAATATATTGTTGAAATACTAAAAGCCAGAATATGTGCACTGAAATGGAGAATAAAACCACAGAGAGTCTAAAGTCCACTGGTTCACCAATAACTGGGATCTTAGGCAAGAAGGTAACAACCAGGACCATAATAAATGAAAGGTGTAATGAAGCAGAGTTTGAGTAGAATCCAGAACCAAAGTAAAAGCCAATGGAGTGGATTGATGGGAGAGTCAAGTGCAGTGGACCAGCTTCATAAGACCCCAAAATGAGCAAACTTGGAAAGAAAGGCACTCTTCTCAGCAAGTTATCTCATCACCCTAGACACACTTTTTTAAATAATATATATATAAAAAAAGGGGGGGAATAGGCAATATGTGGTCACAGGTGGTTGCATAACAGGTATTCAGGTTCAATGTATAGTACTTTGTCCTGTACCTTTAGTGGAAGATTCTTTAGAAAGAGACCCGTAATAACTGATGACTGGACATGCTCCTTGGACTAACGCTCTCTACATCTGAAAAGGCTAGCGAAATCACAAAAACAGGCCAATCAGTGAGCACTCAAAAAGAATTGAAAAGGCACAGCATGCAGTTCATCATCTAGTTAGAACTATGAAACATCATATAAAAAAATGGTGGTCTCATCTCTGATATTTCAAATGCTACAAGGATGTGCACATGGAGGTGGGAAAAGTAACTGCCAAGGTTTCATCAGCCACAGAATAGTGTCCTCTTCTCACTTTCAGAGGGCATCACACACACTCATGGAGCATAAGCAAGATAGTGGTATTTCATCCAATAAAACTGTAGATAAATACATAACATTCAAGATTGCCAATTGGATGAATCTATTCAAACATGGAGCCTCATATTATAAAGAAGAGACCAAGATTTGTTTTTAATTGAATGACTCCTCAACCCCAGACATCCTTGTAACTGTCAAAAGAGGCATTGGGTAGTCTAATCAACTATGGATTACCATACACAACCTAAGTATGGACCCCAGCAATAGTTAAGCAGGTAAGAGTGAAGACCTCAACTGCTAGGAATTCCATCTGCATTAGAAAATTACAACTGGAGTTAAATGGAATCCCAAAGCTGAAGAGACAGTAAAGTGATGTTAAATAATTTTAAGAACATATTCAAATTCATCCACATGCTGGCTTACAGAATATCTTCTAAAAGGTACTGTGACTTGCGTGTCAAAGATATCTCTTAATAACTAATTTGGTGAGATGTAACCCAAAATTCACTTAAAAGGTGTTTGGGATGAGTCAGGGAAGGTAACACAATAAATAAGAAACACTGGTTATCTTCACTCCCAGCCCATGTCTTAGGTAGGAAGGCTCATTTTGGGTATCAGGCCTTGCAAGAAAATAAAGTATATGAAGCACTAAAAGCAAACAATGAGAGAACATAATGGCTCGAAAGAAGAATAAGTTAAGAAATGTAAAACGAAACCTAAGCCTAATTTAAAACAATGTCTGGGAACTCAGGGTTATTAAAATAAAAAGTTCAGAAGAGGGCATTGAATAATGGAATCAAAAGATAATTATCAGTTTCTGTAGCATCTAAAAGTGGCACATAAGGCAGCTGTGTAACCAGCTTTGGAAGAAGCTGATAAGCCATGAACAAGGCACAGTATGTAAGGAAAGAAGCAATTATAATTGAGTTGGAGAAAACAAGATATTATATCTAATGCATCAACTCTAGAAGATAGCTCAAAGACACTGATAGTCAGTCAGGAAAGAGTGTTGGCAAGAATGTGCTAACAATCAAGCCTCTCTGGAAAAGTATTCAGCTTCTCAGAGAAAAATGGATGTTCGAGGTTACCAAAGATGTTTCCAAGATGGTAATGGGAGTGATTTTCCATGAAAAAGTCAATATAATTGAGCAAATCATTGCTGATCTAGCCAAAGTAGTGGAATGAGGATCCAGAATTTCGAGTAACTGATCTTGGCAAGAAAGGGAATGTGACAGGCTTGAAGGTGAATCATGTTGAGAATGAACACAACGCAGAAGAAAACTTTAGCAAATGAGGGAATGTAAAGAAATATGGCCCTGATTGGTTATATGTAAGCCCCCACTGTACAATTATGTATGAATTGACATAGAATGGTGATGTAGAAAGGGCAGAAACTTGAGAGAAGCATGATGGATAGTCCAAATTCTTACATATTTATATAAACTACTGTCTGAAAAATCCAAGAACCAGACTTATGCTGATTTCTCCATCACAATGCCCCAACCAGTGGGAAAGACATCTGTATAAACATGAAATTCTATATGATGTGAAAAAAAAAGTAGATCCTGCTGTCATGAACTCTAATTTCATCCAAAACTAGGGAAACTAGAGAGTGATGCAAGAGTTATGCTGTGTGATAGCAAAAAACTGGTTCAGATGAAACTCCTGCAGACACAAAACGATGCAAGATTGTTTGTTTGTTGAGTTTCACATAAATCTACATGAAGGTTATCTGCACCAGTCGTCCCTAATTTTGAAGTGACAGACAACATGAAGGTTATCTGCACCAGTCGTCCCTAATTTTGAAGTGACAGACAACATGAGGGCAATCTGCAAAAGTCATCCCTAATTTTGAAGTGATGGACTCCAAAGAAGACAAGCAGCCAATGCCACCCACTAGCAATTCTTGGGCTACTCTAGTCAGACTGAATAGTTGGATTTAACTATCACTCTTATAATGCACACATGGTCTCCAAGAAATGAAGAACAACTGTTTTGGAGGCAATAGGATGCAAACCATGGAGCTGCACCTCCACACTCTGGCACACTAACCACTGTACCATGCCTACTACATGCAGGAAGAAGGTCTTACCAGTCAAGCAGAAAATATTGCTTATGGGGGGAAGGGCACCTTGCAACACAGCATATTGGGCTGAGGTATCAAAGGCTCATAAAAGCCAGGTAGTGAAAGACACTACACTGGTAAGTGTCACAGTAAAGGAAGAATAGAATGTAGAAATTTTAAATAAATCAGGGGAATGCAAGGAACAGAAGATGATGCCTCCAAAAAATACCTGCATGACAAACAAAAAGAATAAGATGGCTATTAATAATTTGTTGATTTCTAAAGGCACCATTCATGACTTGATTATCAGGGGTGTGGGAAATATAAATATTATAAAACTGAATTGTCAAACATGACTATAACACCCTTAGGTGCAACAGAAATTGGTTCAAGATTTAAAATAGAATGTACGTAATAGAAATTAGACAAGCAGAAACTTCTCTAGAATTGGGGCTAGCTGACAAAATTTGTTCTGCAAACATTAAAAGCAATGGGCTTAAACAAAAATCATTAATGTTTATGATCCTGAGAAAAAAGAAGTTGCTCCACAGTTTAAGTATCCACACTAACATGAAAATACACCATAGCAAACAATTTAGAATTAACAGCCCGAATAAGTTGATCAATAAGAGCTGACAATATAGCCATGGGATCTACCTGCATGTTAAACGAAGACCGCATGAGTAAAATCTCCATAGAATTTGTAGAATTTGTAATACTGGCATAATCATTAGCAACAGAATTAATGTTGATTTAAGAACTGAAAGGGAGCAAAGTTACAAATACAACTATCAAGAGAAAAAATTGTTGACAGAGCTTATGTATGTTCTCTTGACACATATACAACTAGTCAAGTGGAAACTCTGAGTAAATTTATGTCAAAGATATTCTGAACTTAAAGCAACATGATTATTGACAGCAGAAGAGCAAAGACAACAAGAAGAGGTTTTTAGTATTTCATAAGAAAGTCACCTGATTTGAATAACTTAAATTTCAACAACTGTTGCATTTTTCAAATTATTTTTAGTTATCCTCAACAATCAGACTGTCTTTTGAGATGGCTCTTCACATGATTTCTACAAATAACATATTATGGTGGTCATCCACCTATTAATCACTTCTGTTGATGCCATTCTTCAGTTCCTGTATTTATTCTAATCCCTTGTTGGAATACAGCCCACATATGTTTTAAATTATGAAGTGCCAATACCAAGCATATTAATTAAAACTATAACATTTTGATTATAAAAAGTTTTCGCAAAAACAACTTATGACATTATTATCAAGGTGCTTATTTGTTTAGTTTTGCAGAAACTTTTGACTTATGAATCTAAGCAATTAAATCCAAACTTATATTCAGATTTGTTCTATAAAATATCAAAGTCTCTGTCATTATATTTTTAGTAAATGTGTACGTTGACAGATGATCTGCATTGCATCAAGGATATTCAGAACCTAAAGTCACATGAATGTTGACAGCATGAGAGCAAATGTAACAAGGAAAGGCTTTTAGCATTTCAGGGGTAAGACAACTGACCCACACACACACAAATGTAAGGTCAAGGGCTACCCAATCAAATTTAGCTTGTCCTTTTTAGTTGTTCATAATACACCTACCACTTTTACATGAGGAATTATTACTTTATGTACCAACTATCATTTTTCTGAGTTGCATATTCACAAAAACAAAAATCAAACTTACCCTGAAGCCTTCTCTTTCTTGCATACAATGGTTCAGCTGTGAATCTAGTTTGGTGAGATTTACCTGCTGATTAAAAAAAATTACAAGTGCTCAAAAAATGTGAATGGGTAATTAAAATATCACAAGTTCTTTTATAAGCTGTTTCTTAAGTTATTTTATTACTGTTAGTGCTTCAGCCATCACTTAGCTGCACATCATATTTTTAATAACAATTACCCACATAATAAAGATCATCAATGTTCATAATTGTGCCAATATTTAATATGAGCCATATCAAGTGTACAGACTTTCTACCTATAATTCAGAATTCAGAATGATAAACTTTCATATATATATATAGATATACATATAAAATTCAATAATAAACAAATATTTTCCAGGTAAACAGTGTATTAATAATTATTTGATGTTTCTAACACACATTTTGTTTGATTTTATATTACATTATTTTTGCATAACCAAAGACAAAATTATTAAATTAAGTTTACTGATAGAGTTTTGTATCAATTTTACATTACATAGTGATAGAGTAAATATACTAATATAACAGGAGACTGAAAGAGTGTGTGTGTGTGTGTGTGTTGTGAATTATTTTGTGTACAATAAGAAAGCTGTCCAAACACACTGTTCAATTTCAGCTTAGGAATATGACTTTTCAGAAAAACAAACTAATATTGCAATAGTATTATAAAAATGTTATAAACACCTAGTGAGAGTATTTCCTACTACTGGCTACATACATTCATCAAAGTACATATATCTCAGGCTTTAAACAAACAGGTAAATACATACTGTAAACCAAAACTAAAAAAACTCTAAAATCAAACTGCTTGCAACACCAAGTGAACCATTGAACATTGTCTTAGGCTGCATGCAAAAATAATGCAATATAAAATCAAACAAATGAACTTTATAAACCAATAGGCTTAAAATTTGTGATAAAAATTATGCATACTTCAGATGTGTTTTTTCTACATTATTCTTAAATTGTCCATTTGGATTCACAATCAGAGATGTGATAAAAATAGTAGTTCATATCTAGCTTTGGTCTCCCATAAGGCCTTAAATGGACAAATTAATAGGAATGTTAGAAGGAAAAAAACATCTGCAGTTTCTGTGATTTTTATCACAAATCTTAGGTCAATTTCTTTCTAATGCTTTGTCAGTTTTCAGCATTTAAATCACAACTTTTAAAATGTGTACTTTTGTCATTTATATATCCAGTATACTAAAGACAGTAATTCCTGCATAGTTATTAATTACTAAAACTATTAAATTTTTATGCATAATAGTCATATTATTCTTAGAAATGGGTATTACAATTCTGCATATTTTTTTAATTCCTACTTTGTACTAGTGTGAAAAAATACCTAATAAACATGATAATTTCAGCTGGGGCTATGCTTGAAATCACTGAAAAATATATAACTCTCAAGAGTTATCATATGTTGAAGTATCATAATTTATAAAAGAAATACTGTATTCAAGAGAAAAAAAAGTTAACATATTTCAGGAAAAATAACTTTTTTTTCAATTTTAAGAATATAAGATTTCATTATCCACTTTACTAGTTCTTTACTGTTTGCTGTTAAACACAATGCTACACAATGGGCTAACTGCACTGTGCCCACCACAGACATCAAAACCTAGATTTTAGCATTACAAGCCTATAGAGTTACTACTAAGCCTATGTGGGGAGCTGTTCTTCACTGAAACCAAGTCTCAAGAAATTCTACATCAGTGTTGTTTGATAATTATTAGATGTGGCATTACATGGATGATTGACATAATGAGTAATTGAATGTAACATATTAACTTTGTGTGGAATTTAGAAAATAAATTGAAAGCTATTGAACATGTTGTCTTGTAACAAAGAAATATGCAAGAATTTCAGTGAGGCATTCACATATCAACCAAGTGCAATTAAATACATAGCTTTTTTATTTATACTACTGTGTATCAAAGACATAAAGACAAAATTATGATACAAAATATAGAGCATACAAGCACGTTTATTGCAAAAGTGCACTGAATGGGATGCTAATATTTTTCTTATTCAAAATTTAGGATGGTTTGTGGCAATTAAAATCACTGTGTATACTTACATCAATCACTTTAATCACTGAAAATGTCTTTGGTTCTTTTGCACTAAAAACTGTACCATTTTAGGAAAACTAAATTCTGTTGTTTCATTCGTTTTATGATTCTTATATACAACTTTTTCCACCTTTTGCAAAAGCTTCAAAAACAGTGAACAGTATAAGCTGACCAATTTGTTTATTAGAAATGTGCAAAGGCAGTGTCCACTGTAGTACATGGATCAATTAAAGCTTCAAAATATCATTTTTGTTTTACATGTGCTGTCACAGGTGTACACGTAGGCACATGTACAAATCTAATAATGCATGCTATTTGTTGCATATACAAAAGTGAAAACATGTCTCTGAAAATGTGTGGAGCAGCATAGTTGTGGTTATCCATGAAACAAACAGAAAAAATGGCAGCAAAAGGCAAAATCGATTTGAAAACATTTCAAGGTTATGGGAAATCAGAAATTACTGGATATAGTTTTAATGAAGTTAGTTACTCTGGAAATATTTGTAACATTAAAAAATAAATGTTTTATTGCTATTCCTGTGTCATAATGCTTCGCTTTAAGTACCTGTGCAATTTGCAAGCACAAATTCATTTGAAGTTGTGAATCACTGCATAAGTGTTTTTTTTTCATGAAAAAGGTTGATCTAAGCACATATGTAAATTCACTAGTTTCAGCAAGGTTTGAAATACCTAATTACTATACATCTGTGTGTGTGTGTATATATAGACAGATAGATATATACACTAGTAGTAACAATAAGCCTGTCAAAAATGATAGGGCAAATACTCCCACCCCACACCCAACAGTATACCCTAACCTCACATTTCATAGCTAACTGAAATAAATAAATTTTGCAAAATCAAGCTTGACCAACAAAGAGGCCGAAAAGTGCAGTCACAGCAGTCAAACATCAGTAAATTATTTTGTGAGCCAATCAATATTCATGAAATGAATTTATAGCATATTCATAGAGTAATTATTGGTGAAAATCAGTTAGATTAATAACTTCTAATATATACAAAAGCCAGTGAGTTTTGGTAACACTACTTCCAACAATGGCTTTTATGTCATGTTGTTTAGCAACAAAAGTATAAACTAATATTGTTGTTAGTCTATGTACTGAAAGTATAAAATGGAATGTATAGACAACAAAAGTGGAAAAATTTGTTGATTTCTTAATTTAGTCTCCGTTTATTAAAGAGGTTTGTTTTTTATAAAAAATATTGGTGATATAACAGAAAATAGCTTAATTCAGAAATTATTTAAGTTTAAAACTAAATCAATATTTGTACTTTCATGATAAATGTTATGCCCTTGGCTCTAGGTCAGGTAATCCCATACTACGTCTTTACTTTAGGCTTATTATACCAACACTCACTACACTTATATAAGGTTTCATGGCCCCTTGCACCCTATCACTAATATCGTAATGGGCAGACAGTAATCAAACTATTCTATCTGGATAAATACATTTCGGCTCCTATGACTATTTCTATTTCCAGAAATCAAGCGTGACGTGATGTGACACACACTGACTTTTATATAGGTTAGATGCTTAACAATCTTACCCTATACTTCATTGCTCAAACTGATATAAGATTAATAAGCGTCTTTTCTGAGCTCTAACTTGCAAATAATGGCATCATTGAGAACTATGATCAATTATTGTTTATATGTTATAAAATGAGTAAATTATCTATAACATTACTACCACACTTTTAAGCCTCTTGCTACAGGCTCAGGCTGAATTTGCCAAATTTGTGACTCCAAATTGACCTTATAGTTTCCATATTATAACTTCTAATATTTTTTTGTGCATCTTCACAAAATTTTGCAAGCTTTCAGTAATCATTAAGTCATTTGCAGACAAAAACTCAAAGTTTTAATGAAGTATTTTTACTAAAACCTTCTCCATGAATATATGAAATCAAAGTGTTGACTGCTTTAAGTGCAAAGTTATTTTCAAGTTAAGATTAAAAATAGTTTCCTTCATCTGAAAAACCTCAAATTTTATTGCATAACCTTTATATCCTCCAAAATACATTTCAAACGTAAAACAATACATTTTATCTACCATTTGCTCTACCCTAACTCTATACGAGGTTGGTCTAATCGACCAACCTTGTAACCACCACACACACACACAACAAAAAAAAAATCAAAAAAATCTGAAGTTAATATTTTCCTACACTGAAAATATATTCCCAATAGATGCTTACCTCTTCTCATAGTTACAAATATTCTCGAGTTGATTGCCCTCTAGTGTGCAAATTTTTGCTCACCACTGGCCTTGAACTGCCACCTAATTCCACGTGTATATCACATGGCTCAGCTGCATTTCAGCATGCAAAACTCTCCCCCAAGAGAAGTGCAACACACTATCGTGGCTGACTCCCTCTATGCAGTTGAACCCAATCTTCACTTTGAGATTATGCATGAAAAACAACACCATAGGTGGGGAGGATAGGTGGCAAGTTTCTATTGGAAATATATTTTTAGTGTAGGAAGATATTAACTTCCAATATGATTACTAACCTCCTCTCAAAGTTACAGCTAGAATACCACATTTAGCAGATGGAGGGATTGGTGTAAAATTACCTAGAATAACACACTTCAAAAGCATCTGAAGAGCACCCATGGAGTGTGCCACCTCTATGTCGAGGAGACAAACCCTTGTGAGACTGCACCACATCTGAACCAGGCATACTCCTTGCCCAAGTGGAGCCAACTGGTATTGTGTCGCAATCAAAAGGTGGAACAAGTGATCCATCCCAAATCCAAAAGGAAGCAGAATGTTTGTGGAGTAGCTAGGGCACATCGGACCATAATTGGGAGGTCAACTCCAGTCCAGACCAGCAGCACCTAGAGGAACCCAACTAGCCCCATGCAGGAGGAGAGTCCTCAGCCATTCACCTCAGGTGCAGGAACCAGAAGGAAAGAGGAGCCTCCATTCCAAGAACCTAAACCAACATGTGTGCAAATCCAACACAACCTGGAACAAAAAAGAAAAACCAGTAATGTACACCCAGACAATATCAGGAAGGTAGAAATGCAATGTGGAGGGTCCAATCCAAAACCAATTGCCTTTGGGGTTGTAATATCCAGTCCACAGTAGAAGGAAATTTCCAGTCCACTCACATGTGAGGACTTATGTTGACTGGTCCAGCTCCAACCAAAACCAGTCGCCCAGGAACTGACATCCAGGCAGTGGTAGGAAGCAGGGTTCCCAGCTAGAGAGATGAACTACAAAATATAAGGAAAATTCCAGTACAAACTGGCAGCATCTGGAATAAAACATGAGACCCATGGCAAAAGGATAGTCACCCCTTCTCCACAGGCAGTACACCACCACCCTACTCTCAGCTGAATGGAATTGTGCCCACTCAGGAGGGTTCCTCCATGATCCACCACCCCTGTGGCTAGGAGTTGGAAAGTGGTGAGGACTCCTGTACTCCACTGGAAAAAGGGGAGAGCATTGGAGAGTCTGGAGGAATGCATCACTGGAGAAAATGCAATGGGTGACCACAAAACCCTATTTTGAAAAGCAGACCGTTCCCAATTCCGGCAATCTAAGGAATGTTAGAGATGGGCAGTAATCATCAGTGTGTGGTCTGGTATGAACATATTCAAGACGCAATATACCAAGCAAGCAGTCTTGTGAAACACTCCATCTTAACAGTAAGCTTGATAGACCTCATAGATCTCACGGTGCAGATATCAAGTCTAAAAATGGTGATTGAAGTCTAGGTGCTTCAACAGGCTAAGAACATGCCTGCACAGCAAAGGAATAAGGGAGAAACTGTCCAAGTCTGCATTATTTCTGATTAAAGCCCTCAGGTAAAAGCAGAATTGTTTGTAGATTTGGAGATCCCTTGGTCTGCATGAAAGAAGCCATCTCCTGATGAACTATAGCCAACACTTCCTCCACTGTTAACACCAAACCTGCAGGCATTGTCATAACTGTTGAACACTTGTACCATTGGTAGCCATTGTAGTCATAATAGTAAATTGTAAGTCAAAAAATATTGACTGATTACTGGTAATTTAGTAAGAAATAGAATTCACAACCAAATAAAGAAATCCAACTCGACAGTGGATTATAAACAAACTTTGAAACGTGAAAATCAGTAAATGAATATTTTCAAAATGCACTAAGGAGAAAAACAAAAGGGCTGAAATCAAGCACTAGGTTTTAAATATGTTGTGCTAAAAAAAGAAGTGAAGATCGGGTTTAATTGCATAGAGGGAATCAGCTGGGATAGGAGGGTGTGTCGTACTCCTATTGTTGGAAGGTTGTCACATGCTAATTTGCATACTTAAACACAGCTGAACCATATAGTATACATGTGGAATTAGTTAGGAGTTCTACACTAGTGGTTAGCAAAGATTTGCTCATTAGATAGCAGTCAAATCGAGTATAGCTGTAACTATGAGTTGAGTTAAGTAACTGTACCAGGATTACCCTTTTGTTCTTTCTAGAATGACTTGTAACATGAAACTACATTTGTTTATACTAAATAGTTTTAAATTCATAACAATATACATCTGTTTATATTTAAATTTTATTGTTTTATTGCCCTTTGAACTGTATCCAACTAATATTCCCACCACACAAGTTGTACAGAACTTGGCAAATGTGTATGTCACATTACCCTATTGAATTACATAATGCACAGACTACTCGTGAGTTTCTCCTTAGTGTACCTCAAGAAAAACTGTTATTATTATTATTCATTTTGCCTAATGTAACCTTATCTAGCCTAAAAAGTTCTAATTTTTACATTTTAGTTACCTTTATAATAATAGATAAATAACAAGAAATAAAGTATTACCTGGATCTTTTTTTTTCTGCTATCGACTATCAATGAAACTTAACCCTACTTTTTTATATTAATGGAACTACTGCACAAAATATTTTATTTGATTAAATAATGCACCAAAGAACACAGCATAATAACATGCAAAAAACAGAAATGTCCCCTAAACATCATAATTTCTCTATTTCTAACTATGCAACAAGAGCCGTTAAAAATTCAGCTAAGTTCATTGATGTGGTTCTCGTGGTATTAATGTTGTGGAAGTGAAATAGACAGTTCTCTTTATAAAAAGCAACATAATTAATAAGTCATTGGATAGATTAAAACTTTGGCTTTGAATTAGTTATAAATAATATTATATTAAACATCAGAAAGAACTACTGGCAATTTGTCAAAAAGAGGATGTGACAGGTTGGTATGGCAAGAAGGGTCCAATTTTCTAGTTTATGGCTCTGTGACCAAATAAGATTGAAGACTATAAAAATTATGCTTTGCCTGAGCAATGACAATATTAATAACAAGTAATTTATGTGAAATTTCATAATTCTCAGAAGGATGGTAAATAAATTAGAGAAGAGGGGATACCTGGAGAGCAAATGTCACAATTCTCATACTTGGGGAAATTGTGAATTTTTTTAATATTGCCGTATAATATTAAGAACTTAAAATCTATATAATATTAAAATTTGGATATGATATGATAATAAAGTAATTTAATGAAATTTTGATTGTAACTCATTAAAATCTTGTAACATGCACAGAAAAGGATGCCCATAGCCAGTGTTAAACAACATTTTGAAATTTAACACTTTCTTTACTTGAAAATGTATTTCATAGATAGATACTCACCTCTTCACAAAGTTTAGCTATCTTCCTCACAGGTCTGCCATAGACTTGCATGAGACTAGCCTTGAGGCAACTTCCACCTAATTTGAATTTGTGAATTTATGTGAATTGCAGTACTGTATGCTAACTTCATCATGTGACAAAAGCCCTCTATCAATAGGAGGGTGATACACCTCCATATGCAATAACTCCCCCTTCATTCTTCAAGGAGACAAGGAAAAAATAAAAGCTGCACCACATGTGGGGGGATGGGTGTATAAGAAGGTGAGTATCTATTTGGAAAACATTTTCAGTTAAGAAAAATGTTAACTTCCAAGATGATACCTCACCTTCTTATACAGTTTAGTTAGAAGAGAATCCTCCAGGAAGAACCCTAATGAAACCCATCGGGTGTGACACCTGATGGCAGGGGCTCCACTGGGGCACACCCATGCGAGACTGCATCTGATCTTGTCCAAGTTGTACTTATTGCTTTTAAAGGAAAAAGGGAAGAGGCAAAGAAGCTACATATGTCACACAGACAGGCAGAATGTAAACATGACCGCCCAAGTACCTGCACACAAGCAGTTGAATATTCAATAATGTACAGACCTTACCTTGTGTTCTCATCTCAACTTTATTGTCACACTCTACTGGACAGACTCCAGCTGTGGGAGGGAGGTACATTAGTTATGTAATATGGATTTCTGTGTATGTTTCAACTATACTGTCAGACTATGAGAAAGTCTCCAGCTGTGGGAGAAAGGCTCGTTTGTGATACATCATAGTTTCATATATCATGTGCTTGCCTCAACTCCACCATCAGATTCTACAGGGCTTACTCCGTCTGCAGGAGAGCATTACAGATATGGAGTATGGATAAATATAGTATTCTCTTGACCCTACTAAACAGACACTAGTTGCAGTAGGAGGACATATATATCTATCTATATATAATGAAATAAATAGCTTCAATACTATTAATTACATTAATTGTTAATAGGCAATTAAAATCAGCACTATAAAACAATAATGAATTTAATATAAAATACGCATTAACAAAATTTTAGTAAAGAATCCACTGTCAATCCCACTTGTCACCTCAACTCTCTCAGCACAGTTATAGTTTTCATGCTATAACTTTTAAATTAGTAACTGTATGTTAACAAAATTTGGCAGATTATCAGTAAATATTACAATGCTTTCATACACAAAATATCACATTTTTTTTATTAAGTCTTA
>NW_013665781.1:297508-300044 GCF_000517525.1 Limulus polyphemus | reverse complement strand
TAAGCAATGTTTTTCTCGTGCCTTTTTTTCCTTTTCGCACGTTGCCTATCCAACATGCAAAGTAATTTTCATTTTAAGATTAAAAATACTTTTATGCATCAGAAAATTTCTTTTATTATTTTATCTCTTTTGTAAGGGCAGAGGTTGGGAGCTGCATATAGTAAAAATGTTAGGGTGGTTTCATTTCCACTTTAGGAATTATAAGGATGTTTAAGGATAACTACCTTCCCACAACTGGATGCAGACAGTGAAATGCAGTAGGAGTTGAGATTGTGGGTGTAAGCACTCAACTCCATACCCTTAATTGTAAAGTGAGTGCTCATCTCACCTCAACTGAACAGGAGGATGGCACCATAAAGGAGGATTTTGGGCATAAAAAGGAAACATTATAATTCCTAATAACAAAGAAGAAGAAAAGATGAGGTAAACTCCAAGAATCCTGGATCAGGGAGTAATAGAATGAAATATAATAAGAAACATGGGTAACAGATAAAGAAAGAAGCATACCTGATAGCAAAATCCAGAGAGAAACTGAAAGGGTAAGGTCATTTCATTAATGGTAAGGTACTACCTAATGGAAATCAGGTAAAGGACATAGTCCAAGAGATCATTCCTAAATGAGGAGAAAGAAATTCGGCTGATGGAGGAGGAGTAGGAGGCACATTAAGCATGTGGTAATTCACAACACACTGAACAATAGCTGCAACTCCAATGACAATTAACAAGCTTCCAAAAGCCACAGTACAAATAAGGCCTAAGTGTGAACAACGTCACTCACTCAGGACTAAGTATAAATCACTATTATTTGAGCATTATTGAGAAAATTAAATACAGGTTTTGAAACAAAAGCCAAAGAAAGTCAAAGTTTGATTAGTGTTGTAAAACTCAATAAGTTGTATTCAGATGAAAAATTTAAAAAAGGACTGATCAACATAATGCTGAGGAGAAGAATGAAGTTTCACAAGTGCAAGTGCATAGGAGAAATTAATGCACATAGAGGTGTGTTACCCTCCTATTAGTGGAGGGTTTTTGTTGCATGATGACATCATGCAGTAGCACAATTCACATGAAATTAGGTGGGAGTTTCCTCAAGGATAGTGGCATGAAAATCTCTCTGGCAGATGCATGAGGAAGGTAACTAAACTGTGAGGTGAGGTATAATCTCAGAATTATAACTGGCAAGTAAGCAAACTTATGATCATAGAAAATACAAAGCATCAGAAAAATGAAGCACAAAACAAAAAAACCTGATAACTAGAGTGCTAACTTTTAGAAAGCGGTCCTGAAGAAGAAAGGTCAGTTGTAATCTTCAGGTTATTTGGTTTATTGTGTTTTGCCACAGTAAGTAAATAATTCCTTACCATTATCTTCTGCAAGAAGCTCTGCAATGTGGGCAAGTAAATGAGACTTCATTTGTAGTTTAGCCCGGCTTTCATTTCCAAAACTATGGTAAGCTTGAGAACATTTGACAGGTATGAAAAAACATTTGTAAGAATAATTTCTACGTATTTCATCACAAGTATGCTCTGCAAACATTTCGAGCAACATTTTGTCTGATAATACTCTTATCTGATCTAAAGTAAGAACATCAGCTTGCTGGAGTGGTCTTCTCAAGTTTGATAACTAGCACAAAAGAAAAAGAAGACAAAATTAAATTTTTTAGCCCACATTAAAAAGAAAAGTATGACAAATATTTTTTTAAGCTTACAAAATAATGTTATATGAAATAGTTAAGATTAAATAACAGCCAAGGAAGTGAAACGTTAAAGCACAATGAAGAACAGACATTTGTTATATACACTCAATGGCAAAAATATTAGAAACTCCTACCACATCATGTTTATACAAAGTACGTATTTACATATCAGAAAAATAAGACCTTCAGAGGTCTACAAGTACAGACATTAAATTATATGAGCATCATATGTCATTGTAATTGGAAAGACAACAGACTTACAAACCTCTGAAAGAGGGTTACTGCTGGGGCTTGAATGCCACGTACCTCAATTGCAAAGACTATCAGAAACAGCACCCTACGGGGGCTGTTTACTAGTATTTACTAATTGTAGTATTCATACTTCAGTGAAAAAAATGTTTAAAAATAACATTTTCTAAAAAAAAAGTTTTCTGGGAAGTACTGCACGGGAAAAGTGTTCTGATTTTGCTGATATGAATTATAATATTTTTAGATGGTGAAAGTGGTACCCTTTATTGAAAAAATAACATTTTTTAAGAACTCCATTTTTAGTACTATATTTACAAATTACATTAATAAAGATATAATTAAACCCTCACCCATAGTCCCAGTGAAAGTTATGTCCTTGTTGTGAGGAGAGTACTTTTATTTAAAATTGTGTTCTGTGGTAAAGAAATGGTTGTTGTACATACCGTGATTATTTTTCTAATTGTCTGAATATTGAATACCCAAAGAGTGAATTTTTTTTATGGATATTTTTTTTATGGTGCCATTCAATAGATGATGCCAAATTGTATTTATTAATTCAGACACATACATAGATAGATACACAAATACACA
>NW_013665781.1:287324-297220 GCF_000517525.1 Limulus polyphemus | reverse complement strand
TGTACATACCGTGATTATTTTTCTAATTGTCTGAATATTGAATACCCAAAGAGTGAATTTTTTTTATGGTGCCATTCAATAGATGATGCCAAATTGTATTTATTAATTCAGACACATACATAGATAGATACACAAATACACACACTGCATCCATTATAGTAAAGAAGGTTGAGTTGACTGGCAAGTCCAAGGCCAATGTGTTCTAAGTCTACATTGCATGGTAACCCAATCAATAAACTTCATCTAATAAGGGACACTATGGTCAGAAAAGAGAGCTATCAAATGAGGATAGGAGTCAAATAGCTAGAATCTTTTGGGCTAGCAGATCTTTGACTATGAATAATTGATGACTAACTTTAATAATGGTCCATGAACATTCATTTCCACAAGAAAAATTAGTAGGTAGTTGAATGAAATGAACTTTTGTAATTGTGTCCCATATGTAAACCACTAATCACAGTCAACAATTGAAAGAAACATAACCAGTATGGCCCAGGTTTGGATTGTTGTGCAATGGTAGTGTGTAATGTAGTCAGATAAATAAAACTTCACATTGTTCTGCAACAATGGTAGGATTAGTGTGTTGATAACTCAAAGAAGCTATGGATCTATAAATAAATAAATAATGTTAAACTTCATCTATTTTGGACCATATTTAAACGTTGCTCAATGTGGTTGAAGTCCTCAATTGCAGTGGCCTGGTACAGTACATACTATGTGACATAAATACATATTTGTTATGTATTATAAATGATTTATTTAACATAGTATAATTACATAGTTATATGATTTTGGTAATGGTTAGTCACTTTTGCACTGATACAGTTTCCTTTTCATTGTTAGGAAAGCATCTTCTATGATTCTGTACAACTAAAAGGATGAATTGTTTGTTTTTCTTTCTTTGTTATGATGGCATTATATTCCTCAATAAGAGCCACACCCCTTTCAGCATTGTATTTTACCACAGTCAAGTGTTGAACTGTCTGTAGTGCCTCCCTATAGTCCTCTCTGAGCTTCCGTGACTCTGGATCATAATCCAGAAATCCAGATGGAATTTCAACACATTTGAAATATATTTGTTATGTTCTTTGTGAGGAAATCTTCAACTGACATGTCCTCAGACTTCCTGATATTCAGCTGGATGCATTTCGGTGGTTCATCCATGCCTTCCTTCTCATTTAGTGCCTTTACCATTGCTTGTTTTGTCTCTGTGGATACAGCTGAATCAAAGAATGCTAAACAAAAGAGTTCCTCGCTGAGATACCACAAATGTGCAGCAAATTTCTAATAAGCAGATTTTGAAAGAGCATAATTCACCTTCTTATACTTAACAATACATTGTAAGAAGTTAAGATCATTGTGAGGAGCAGAAATGGCATCAGGAGCAGTGAACCATGTGCTAAGATAGACTTGAACAACAATAATGTAGGTGTCATAGAGTCCTCCTTCTTCACAGCCATTGAGCTTAAACTGTCCCATAAACATTCAGATCTTGAGGGCACATAATGTCTTGGTCATCCATTGTGTGTGATGCAGTGCTCCAGGTGCTATAAATTGCACTTCATGAGAAGAGATACCACTAAGAAAGGTTATAGGTTGTTCAAGAAGCACTTGATAATTGTCTCTAAGTTGGATGACCTGAAATTGTCTTGCAGAAATTCTAGAATCTATTGTCATGTCATACAGAATATTTCAGAAGTAAAAAGTGACAGCTGGATTATTTATATATGGAATATTCTTGAACATTATGAATAATGTAGAATAATCTGGAATATTCCAGAACCTTTCAAAATTAGTATATCCTGAAATATTCCAGAATATGCTAGAACATTCCAGAACCTTTCAAAATTAGAATATTCTGAAGCATTCTAGAATATTCAGAATATGCAAATATAATGTAAGCTACAAGATAAAATTTCTATCTTGAGCAACCCCTAAATGTTATTCAGTATCAATAAAATCTGTTGTGATTTACTTATTGATATATTGGAACAAAATGAGGGGATGAAATTGTTGTAAATTAAAATTTAAAAAATAAGGACTACCCTAAGGTGACATCCTGTAATGCTCTACGTTTACCCAAAAGAAGATGGTTACTTCCAGGATGATGAAGCCATCAGTCACAGAGATAAAGCTGTTTGTGATTTGTTTACTGATATTATAAGACTTCCAACATTTATCATGGCCTGCACAGTTCCTTGATCTCAATTTAACCCAAAATCTACGGGATTTTTTAGAACAAGTTATCAGAAGACATAGGCCATTGCCATCCACTCTATCTAGAATGGGGACAATAATGATAAAAGAATGGTCAAAGATTGAAACAGATACCTCCCAGACATTAGTTGAGTTCATACCAGAGTGTAATCAAAGCACATTCTGGCCTGATAAGTTATTAGACTTTAGTTTCTAATATTTTTGCCAGTAAGTGTACTTACAATGCTTAAGTATATACTTCATAAGTTCATAAACAAAATGAAAACACTTATATATTTAAGTAGCTCTGTATGACTAGTAAATGAGAAAAGTCTTAAAAAATGAGCAATAAATAATCAAGTGGAAGATCTAAATAAAAGTATGAAAGAAGTGTATAATTTCAAACACAGAAAATGTTTACAAAAAAATTTGAATTTTTCTTTTAAAAAAAATATTACAACAATCAGGATATTTCAGACACATTCAAACCATCCAAAATTGTAATAATCAAGTAAAACCATTTTGTCTAATAATGCAAAGTAAAAATGTAAGTTAGCATACTTGCATGCACATTTTACACACAATTTACTCAATACAGGTGACCATATGGATCACATAATACATTTACAGCTTTTTAATATTGCTGTTAACTTTCTTAATGGGAAAGTCAAAGAACTTGAGATCCTAACATAAAACATTCAATAATGCCTCATCTCTGATAGTCCTGATCCTTGACAATGTCCACCAACACTATCTACGAAAGCATATTTATGTAAATTGTTAAAAATTTCACCTGATTCTTCTCAGAAGTTTCCCATAGTCCATAAATTACAGGTAGTTACCTCTTCCCTCAAACTCTCTTTAATAATCCAAAAGCATATAATGGATCATATGTACCATAAATGTATTTGAAAATTTAATTACTCTGCTTTCAGTTTTATCTTAGATCATCTGAAAAAAAAACTAAAGTAGATTTTTTGGTTCAATGAGGCTTGTATTAATTGCGATCATAAAAAAAAAAATTTCATAGGGAAACTGCTTTTAATGTTATTTTTGAAGTACAAAAAACTAACTTTAATTAATATTAACTTCTGATCAAAGAAAGCTACTTACATTGCTCAGAACTAAAAATAAATACCCCAGAATGAGTGTAGCTAATTAAATATAATGTTCAAACTGCATTACTTATTATGATTAAAATGCATTGTTTCATCAGTTGGGTACCCTTGTTGTTAAGAATATTTTAAAGGAAAAGATTTTCAACTTGCTATTTAGTTTAATATGGTGATGATAATAAAGTTATTGATGTGAAAGAAACCTTTTGGAATGACTTCACACAGATAGGTAATGTTGTGATCAGTGACCCTGTTTAACAAGGTTGAATGTTCTCATAAAAGCCACTTTTACCTTTCATATATTCCAGTTTGAGTTGTTACAATATTAATACTTCAAAAGTACCAAATTTATGTAAAAAAAAAAAAAACAACAACCTAGAAGTATTTTTCTATTTGTGCTTAGATTTTGCAATTTCGATGTGTTTCACTAGATTCTATCAGTTTTCTTTGTACTGATCAACATACCTTATTTTGTGTTGGCTTTCTTTTAGCCTTATTCTTAAGAGGTTCTTCCGTCAGTGATGGATCATTTTTTAATGTTGCTGATGCAACTTCTGCAAGTAAGTCTAACAAAGGAACTGAACCAAAGTGTTTGCTGCATGACATAGTTGCCTCTTCTGAATTAGCTTCTTCTTGATTAATTAATGTCATCTGACTTTCAGACTTTGCACATCCTGAGCAGTTTGAGGTTTCTAAAACGATCAAGTATATCTTGGTAAATGAAACTCTTAGTTAACAAATCCTTATATATGTTTAACATATCTTACTACCAATATCTTGAAAAAATCATCAATGTCATTAAAGCTTAAGAAATAGTTATTATTGACAGTTTCACACAATACAAGGAATTAATGAAAAGAAACTTTTTGATGGTGTTCAAAATTATAAAATTACATGAAAAAACTTGTACATAATGTCTATTTCACTAAATACAGCATAAACATTCTATAAGTCACTATTTTGATAAATTTGGTTTCATATGGTTAAGAACAACTTATAATAGAAAAAAAAATATAAAAGTTTCAGTTGCTTAAAAGTTTTTCTTTATGGATTGCTTCAAAAACTTCATGAAAAATATAAAGCTGTCACAACACTTAATCATATTTTTACTAAGTAAGCACTAATACAATAAGTATACAACAAACAATGACCAAGAGTTTGTTGTCTTTGTAATATTCATATCAACTTAATTCATATTCTTCGATTTTATGTCTAGAATAATTGTTATCATCCACAACAGCAAAACTGTTTATCACTTTTTATCAACTTGAAGAAAACTACTGTCTAGTATAATATCAGGGAGTACATCTTACACAACAAATTCAAGTTGTGAAAAATGTTCTTGATTAATTATTACTTTGTACATATACTCAGTGACATGCACAGAGTGGTGGTTGGGTGTGCTCAAGCCTCTGCCTTTCTGCTCTTATGCCCCACAAAGTGCCCTTTTTTTTTTCTGTCATACAAAATGTTCCTAACTATTAAAAGACACACGTAACTACCCATAAACCAGAAGCAATTCACAGTCTCCATAGTCTCCTCTAACACCTCCACCCACCAAAAAAATCTTGTCTTTCGATGCTTGAAAAGTACCCTTTTTGTTAATAAACCTCTGCACATTATTGCATTTACTGATTATGATTTATTTTAGTATACTGTTGTATAGTTATTACAGAGTAAATGAAGTTTCTTGTCCCAACTGAATGACTAGGCCAACAATGACAAATCAGAGGTCACGAAACTGAAGTGTTAATACTAATGAATGAATTTCAAGTGGTAATAAAGTATTTTATTACTTGCACAAAATTGTTAAGAAAATTTAGTATCCATTTTACCAAGTCTTAAAATGTGTTTAACCTTACTGACTTTTAACTAGAAATGGTGAAAAAATAATCACTGTCAACTGTGAAAAAAAAAACATCGAAAAGCTCAAATTATCATAAATATTTTCAAGCATTGTCATAGATATCAAAATATTCATAAACAAAATTACAGATACACTAATTTTTAATATTAAATGTCATTTGTCATGTTACTAACATGTTGTGCATGTAAAACACTATATTGCAAGCATATTTTAGTGAGAAAACTTAAGAATTATAGTAATGGGAATAAATTGTTATAACTTTAACAGGAAATAAATAAATACATATTTATTTTATTTTATGATCAAAATACTGTTTGATATGCAAATTCTTATCTTGCAAAATGAAATTTGGGATACAATAACTGGATGTTTGATCATTGTTATAACATACAAGTAATGTCCAAAACACATTTAGCTACTAGAATTTAACATATACTTTGTCACTACATCATTTTGAAAAATTTATGCTACATATAATGTTGCATCACATGGTTTTTAATCCAAGATTAATAACTTGAATAAATTTCTGTCTTTAACATGTCCTGTATGAAACATTTTTCACATGCATGTTTTTCTCATAAAGCAAAGACAGGACTTTGAAACTAATCATTCATGTGTTAGATATATTTCTAATATATAACTATACAAACTACAAATCAATAATTGGAATAACGGAGATAAAATATATTAATCAAACAGGGTATGTTTTAACAAATATGTGACATTTATCTATATTAATGTAATATAAACATAAATTTAAAAAGTTCTACCAAACAAACTTTTTTTAATTTCAATTCTTGATCTTTTATAAGCAATAAAGTTAGATTTCTGACATTTCATTTACGTGGATGCACCACAGGAATATGAAATGACTTTTGATCTATTTTGGCATTTCTAAAATAGTACATAACTAAATTCTTCTGAGGTAACCTATAAATGTTGGAAAAACATTATCACTATGTGTTACCAAAAATGCTTTTAAATGATTTACAAAAACTGAAGCTTTATTAAAATGCCATACTATTAAATACTTCAAATAATGAAAATTAAAAGTTTAAGATCTGGAGTTTTCTTTCTTCATTAACAATATGCATCCTAAAATAAGATTGTTATATATATATATATATCTAGTCATCAAACAGGATTCTTTGTCACATTAGAAAAATATATAAAAAAACTTTATATGAACCAAATCTCACAGATGCAGTTAATAACTATAAGAAATAAAAAGTTCCCAATTGAACTTGTAATTTCAAGTTTTTCTGTAGTTGTTTTTACTCAAAGTATTGCAATACAAAGTTACTACGCTGTGGTGATAAACAACTTTGTACAACATTTAAACATGAATGACATGGTCAAACCAAGGCATTATGATTCAATTTATAATTCACAAATCATTATAATAATATCAAGCATTCCACATTATGGAAAAAACTACATCCTGAAGAATATTTTATAAAAATAAATGTTTATATAAAAAAACATGATGGAAAAAGCAATAAGTAAGAAAACTATATAGCTGAAATCCAAATTAAATATGCTGCTAAATATATGTATTTAATATAAATGTAATTAAAATGTACTTTTTCATCTTGACATTTTTATTTTGTACCTAAACAAGTATTCCCCAAGTTTATTGTACTTATTCTGATCTCACAGTACGAAAAAGCAATTAATAATGAAAAATATATATTATTACATTACTTATTCTGCATTTTACGTTTTAACTTCAGAACTTATGGGATCAAACTTACTTTTTAATATACTTTTGGTTTTACTATACTCCTACTGATAAGTGCCTAAACTACAGTACATATTTTTTCCTATTATCACAGCTACAAGTATCATTGTGTGAAAATAAGAGTAACACTTAACAGACATGGATGATGGAGATATAACGTTTAGTTGTGGTTTTGTAATAAATTGCATCTTAAGGCCTAATAACAATTAAATTATCATATTTTTTCCAAAGTTAATTTTCTTCAAGTTCATAGTTAATGGTTACTAAGTTATGAACATAATTGTAAACCCAGCAAAGTCTTGACTGTTGTTCATAAACTGATAAAGTTAATTAGTCTTAGGCCTACTCCTAATTTTAATAATTATTCAAGAATCGATCCTCAAAGTGACAAACATGTTGCCTCAACATCGAGTGTTCCAAATAACTATTTTGACAAACAAGTTTCTTTCTACAATTTAAAAACAGAATAAATACTAAAAAAGAAATATGACTACAAGTTATGGTTTTATTCTTAGGCCTAACTAACTTATGTAAGTAGTACTAGTACTAGATCAGTGTAAATAATGGCTCGCGCTCTATTACTGTTCAATCTATAGTATATACGTGAACCGTGCAGTAATCAGCATGGCTAAGCTTAATCCATAGTCGTTAGGTCAGTCGTAAATGATTGCAAACAAGAAATTTAGAATTATACAATATGCTCATATTGGTTACAATTTTTTTTACAAACAAATATATCTAAAAACAGCTTAACATGTCATAAGTGATCCTTCACAACCTGTCTCAACGTTATTGACGCTGGCTTCTCTTGCTGACGCCATCGTCTTGCTCGTTGTCTGCTACAATTTGTACACGCCAGACAAGGTCCTTTATTCGTGCCTGTAGTTTCTAATTATTAATTGCTTTTCTCCAGTACAGTTTCATTTAAAAACGAAGCAAAAGCAAAAACTTAGAGAAATAAAAGACCTTGATTCGAAGACTTATCGTAATAATTTTAAAAGCTATGAGTAAGTACATATAGCATTAATAATTAGATGCTTCCCAATCGATCGTCCGCACGTTTCAGCGCTTATTTCATACACAATCTCGAATAAGTTATTCAAAAAACTTTTGCATTTAAGAGTATTATATAACTAAAATTATATCCGTAAAAATATCATTATAAGTTAACTATTGAATCCTTTAAAATTTATTCCTTGCTATTTAATTCTTAAATAATATAAAGTGTTTGAAATTTCTCATAGGGGGCAACAATGACATAAGGAAAAAAGAAATCTTTTTTTGTTGTTGTTATTAATCGGTAGTTGACAGGTGTTAATAATTTTTTTCTTTCATTAGAAATGGTCCTATTTGTCAATGTTTATTTAAATATATTTACGGTTTGGATTTCATAAGTGTACAAAACTCAAATTCATTACAATTCTGAAAAATCGAAGCATTAAAGAGTACTAATAACTTGAAATTTCATTACGTGAATATTTCTTGCGCTAAACTATATTCTATAAAGCTACAAAAATGTTCAAATCTAATAACTTGAAGTTTAACAAATTAAACAACAAGTTATAAATACGAAACTGGCAACTTTCACAGATTACTTTAGAGGACGCATCATCCCAAGAAATGCCACTTGTTCCAGAAAGAGGTGCTTTACTTAGGTCACATTGTAAGTGAGCATGGTGAAATATGTATGGACTATTAAAATATATTCGTGAAGTAAATTACAAGGAAACATCAATCTGCATATATATATATATAAGCATTCCTCAATCCAACTAAATCATTATAGTAGCTGTCATCCAATAGATGCTGAAAATGGTTTAGTGTAAAGATAAAGAATTTCCGTATATACTGTTACGACAGCGGAAGTCACGTGACTCTAGTAACACGTCATGATATTCTAGTAGTATCATGTCTGTTCGTGAAAACTATGGTCTTTTCTACGCGCCCTCTATTCTTGTATATAAGTGCGCCAGATAAAGCGAAATTAATTAATCGGAATTGAATTGCAGACAGGCAGAGACAGAGATGGACAATTGAGTCAAGCGCGGTAGTAAGTATAATGTGTGAATCGTTCGTTGTGAATTATAGCGTGTGTTTAAGTTAAAGTGACTGTGGAATTTAAGTGTATTGCAAAGTTGCATTGAGAAAGAATAAACTTGTTTTATTTAAGAAAGGACTTGTATCGCTGAAGTTTCTCGGGAAGAATTACTACGGGAAATTAACAAACGAACACAGACGTAACAATACACACCTGCATACTTTCTTTACACCTAAAGAAAAAAGTTAGAATGAAAGGAACTTAGTTTTGTTGTAGAAACGTAGATTTTAGGTCCACAATTTTCAGAATTTGTTTTATGAATAATTTATGTTTAAAGACAAAACGCTAACATATGCAAGTAAATAGTTGACTCAACAAATATCGTTTTAAAATGTATATGTGTGTGTAAAATTCGGTTTAAAGATGCTTGTCAACGATGCCGATTGGCGACTAATGTAATGTGTGTCTAATGCATTTCTTACATCAGTTGTGGTCAAATATTTTGTAGGATGATTCTTTTAAGGAAAAAACAAGAAATCACTGAAATGGAAGGATATATTTTATAATTTCCAATGCTTCAACCATCCTTCACTTAAATTTCAGAGTTTTGCTTCTTTTCTACTACTTCTACTTTCACTTATTACAGTTCTTTTCTATCTTAGTTAGAATTATTAGTTTGGTTCAGATTCCTTTAGAATTAAGTTAGCTTGTATAATATACAGCAAAGTCACCACAGTATCTAATGTTTTAGTTAATATTAAATGTCTTCAATCGGAATAGCGTAGCAGTTATTAATTAAGGAATAACTCATTGTTCAGTCAGTGTGTAACTATTTTTAATTAGTAGAGTTGAAATTTATAATGGTGTTACGTCTCTGGTCGTTTGTTAATTTCCGGTATAAATTCTTCCCGAGGAACTTCAGCGATACAAGTCCTTTCT
>NW_013665781.1:285354-286411 GCF_000517525.1 Limulus polyphemus | reverse complement strand
TTTTATTTTAGCTCATTTGTGACACAGTGCAGTGGCGGGCCGGATCCGGCCCGCGGGCCGTAGTTTAGTGACCCCTGGTGTAGACTATTATAGACTTATTATATGAATTGAGAACAATCTTTGTATATAGTGTAAACATGTTGTAAATATTTTTCTTGAAGAGGGGCTCATTGTTGGATATACAATATTTTTTATTGTAAATGTTATTAGTTAATTTATTAGGTTATTTTATATTTAATTATTATTCTCTTTTCATAACAAGAGAGTTAAAAGTAATTCGTTTAATTAAAGGCGATAGTTATAACAAGTTTGGTTGCTTAACTCGGTAAGAGTCGTACGTTGTGTGTGTGGTTCAATTGTTGACGCCACGTTACTCGAATCTTTGGTATTTTTCTCACTAAGTGAGTATTGTTACATCATAGCGCCTCCTAGTTTGTAAAAAAATTCAAAGCCTCGTTGAGCAAGGTATATACATATAGGTGACCAAGCGAGCGCAAGTCAAGAAAAGAGTTAGCTAGTGAAAGAAAACGTGAAGTTAGGCAACGTGTGAGTGTTTAGCCATAATGGGTGATATTTTAAAGTGAATTTCACAGTTTAGTAGATATAAGGAGAATAATTTGTTTTGTCAAAGGGTGTTCTAAAGTAATTGAACCCGTCTATATGGACTTTGACGAAAAGGAGACAATTCTCTAAAGTTCGAAATACAACTGTGGGCCAGTGACGCCTGGGCCAGTGGGGTGATAACCTGGTTATACTGCCCCAGTGCTACTGACTAATCTACTGTACATCTATATATTGTTACGTCTCTGGTCGTTTGTTAATTACTCGTAAAAATTCTTTCCGAAGAACTTCAGCGATACAAGTCCTTTCTTAAAAAAAACTAGTTTATTCTTTCTCAATACAACTTTGCAATACACTTAATTTCCACAGTCACTTTAATAACTTAACAAACGCTACAATTCACAACGAACGATTCACCACTACTACCGCGCTTGACTCAATTGTCCGTCTCTATCTCTGTCTGCAATTTAATTCCATTGTTTGGCGCACTTATATA
>NW_013665781.1:279303-284354 GCF_000517525.1 Limulus polyphemus | reverse complement strand
AGATGAAGAAAAGTATTTTTCATTTTAACATGAAAATTACATTGCACACAGACTGTTCAAAACAAATACTCAGTATATTCATAGACAAATCTTTGTTTTATTTCATTAAAAATACTTCACTAAGAAATATGAGTTTTTGTATGTGAAAGACTTATAATAATATTTGTTTTGTTTAATTTAGGAAGGCCATACAGAAGTGGCAAGTGAGGGTTCATAACACTTAACGACTCAGTTATCGTTAAGTGCGCTATATGCTGTTGTTCAGCACAAATTTAATAACAGTGTTAAAGTTCTTCGTAGAGTCTTTGTTTACGAGCGTGAAAGTGTCAGGTTCAAAGAAGTCGTTGGTTTTATCATGAAAATCTATTTTTATCAAGTACCACAGTTATATTACCTATGTTCGCTCAATGATTCTTAAACTATCATTCATTCTTAATTTTAGATTTTACTTTTCTAGCATAATTCTTGGAAAAAGTTTAAATAATTTTAGAGCATACATATACTCTGTTATAGAGGCAGGTGCAGCATTAAGTACTTACTCTACGCCTGCTGCGAGAGTTTCAAGTCCTTTACACTTAAGTTGGCTTTGGAGCAATATTTTAAACCTTTATTGAGTATATTAGATTCAGTTTTCGTGAATTCGGATTTCGAAAGTTTTACTAAATATGGATAGAAATTTGAATGCTATTTTATTTATAGAAACAGAATTGAAATATTTTATACTTATTCAAGTTATCCAGTTTTCTTTAAAGCAAGTTTTGTATGTCAGCTGATTTACATTTTCGGGTATGTATGTGTCCAACAGATCAAATTCCACTGGTGAAGCTGGAAACACAGTTCCATGTCTTCTAGCTTGAGATACACACTTACATTGTACCGAACACTATTACCACTCCTTGGTCTCTTCTTTAAACCAGATCTTTTTTTCTTTCTGATTCCAAGGCTTTATTGGCTAGACTTGAATTGTTTCTGGTCTTCAGTGAGACGTCTTCGGGGTGATATTTCACACCATACATTTTTATTGAACCAAACGTGTTGAATTGCTAAGCGTTGTTTCATTTTCAGTATTTTGTATAAGACTATTAATCTTGCTTAATGGCTTGTTTTATATAATACTGAAAACACATGTTTACGCTATTTAGTTTACACCTCAACCCGTATCCCAAATACTTGGACTTGCAGAGATAAAAAATATCATATTGTATTCATCTGTTACGTTAACTAAACATATTGTTATGTCTCTAGTCTCGACTCAATTGTCAGCCTCTATCTCTGTCTGCAGATTGCCTACCATTGTTGCCGTCATTTCTTGGCGGTCTTATATACATAAATACTGCATGTCTAGTAAACACTCGAGCATTCACGAACCTTCGAGAATAAGTAACACGTCATAGAGTTACGTGACTTCCGCTGTCGTAACAATATCTATCTATCTATATATATATATATATATATTTATATATCATCCTGATTTTTGAGTATTTGCCCTGGCCATTTTAGGCTCCCAATCCGCTCCTGATTGTACAATAAGAAACAAAGAACAGAAAAATAATTCGTCTTGTCAATTGGATTCTAAACTAATTGAACCAGCCTGAGTGAACTTTTGATAAGAAAAGGAGAATTATTTCGAGTTTTAGATGAAACTGTGATATTCCATAGTGTAAAGAAATTGTGTGCATACGTTTGACTTGTTACGAATATATGTTATTTTAAAATAAATGGATTGTGTGGTGTACGTTTATTTTTCGAATTTATCGCCAACAAGTTACAGACATCTACTATATAAGAATGTTAGCCCACTGATATTTAAAACCTTGATAATTAGCATATATCATATAATCAATCAACATAATGGACTCTTGTGCATCTACAATCACAAGGCTTTATACATGAGTTTGTTTGTTTTTTAATTAAGCACAAAGCTACACAAGGGCTATCTGTGCTCTGCCCACCACGGGTATCGAAACCCGGTTTCTAGCATTGTAAGTCCGCAGACATACCGCTGTGCCACTGGGGGGCATTTTATACATGAGAAGAATGAATAAAACAAACACAGTAAACCACTATTACAAAATGAACCCTTACAACAATAAACTATGTACATATCAAATATATAGGCCATTGAAAAATCACATTGAATCATAGCAAAACATATCAAAATAACGTGTACCATCGATAAAAGCAAATAAATAAAAGAAAACGTTAGGACCCAAAGTAAATTTTGAATCCACCAGAAGAACATACCATATTATGAACAATAATATAATTTAAGCTTAGATCTTAATTAGAAGAGTACAATAATAAACTTTTCGTCATAAGATTATAGTACATAATGTAAAAAAACAACATTTACTAGAAGCTCGAATCTCAATACAAAAGAACAAAATTAAATCAAGTGAGGATAACGATAAACAAAAATACAGAAAATTAAAAGACTCAATTGAACACTTTAAGAAAACACACATATATATATATACAAAAAAAATTCATTTTCATGTCAGTTAACGTAATTCCTTAGTACATAGACAGTAATGACAATAAACCCAATTGAACTTAGTAAAGCCTTTACAATCTTTTAACTAAATTGAAATATACATACTTAACCAATGGTAAACACAATATCCAACTTCCCTTAAATCAACTCTGTTAGTAGACCATCTAATGTGGCAGTTGCCCGACAACTTGCTATGCTAGTGGCACAAGATATAACCATTTATGCCACATTAGCTTGCAGACTTTCTCTTCCAGTCTGGAAGGCAGGGTGTCCCTATGATGTAAACAATTCTCCTCTCCCATATACCAGATATAGGCCCTGATCCACTTCGTACAATCTCCTGACAATGCCACTTCAGCATTAGGATTTGCTGGAAGGTTAGTTGTACAGTGTTGGTGGTAGAAATAGTTGTTGGAAGATGATTGCACTGTGGTAATTCTCGGGGCTTCTTGAGCAGTAGTGGTTTTACCAACATTGAGGTGGATACCCTCTCATCCCCCTCAGTTTTCTTACCAGAGACGATATTGGTGCCACAGTTGGCAGTGGTAGATACCAGTTCTAGTGTTGTATGTCATCGCCTTGCTTTTGGTGGTGGTTGTTATAATTAGATCTTCTGTGGCTGCATGTAATAAGTCAACGGGGCTCGATTCCCCGAACACAGCGGATATCCTAATGGGATTTTTCTCTAAAACAGACTAACAAATTTCATAAAAAATTAGCTGCTGCTTTTTAAGACTCATAACGTAGATAAATTAATATGTAAAATTATACACGGACTATTCTCTACGTTAAAATATTTTTACATGCAAGCTTTCGGTTCTCTTACTGGAGCCTTCATCGATGAAGGCTTCGGTAAGAGGGTCAAAAGCTCGCAAATAAAAGTATTTTAATGTAGAGAAAAGTCGATATATAATTCTACATATAAAACATTAGTTGCTGAAATAAGCTGCCTAATCCATGTGGATTTCTTCAAGTGCTTTGATCCAGGCTATCTAGTGTTCCATCAACCCTGAACTGTGCCAACACATCAATCAGTGATATCAATCAACATATCAATAAACGATAATCCTTAGCCCACTTCGTTAAGTAGCCAATGACCAAGTATCCTCATTCCATTTCTTGGAGTAGACAGTGATATCCAAGGTTATTTTCTGTAGAGGATAACAAACAATTCTCTGCTGAAGTTTACTCTGTTTAGGCTTACTTTTACTCTGGATAACAGGGGAAAAAACAGTGTAACACACACCATACATTGTTTAAACTAGCATTGAATGACTAGACTCGAATGTGACCTGAGTCTTTATGTTATGCAAAGTATGGAGGAACTTGTGCTTCAAAGTTCTAGGTACCACTAGCTGAAACAGTCTAAGAACTAAAGCATGTTGGTTGATGATAATGGTACAGCATACCTTCCTGCACTCATAGCTGTTTGTAAAAATGCCATATGTTGCAAGTATCTGTGCTACATTCCTCAATCTCAGATGATTTGGCTTTACCTAGTTGCATGGGAAAGATTGCTCATGCTAGGTGTGGGTCCTTTGGTTGCTCTTCTGGAAATTTCTAATGCATTATTTGTGGCATCCATCCATGAGTATATTTCCGTGTTGTATGGCTTATGATAAATATGGCAGAAATGGTGTGCAGGCTCTGGACATTCGATGAATGCACAGGGTCTTACTGTGCAGTGAGACAATCTATAAACATTTGCATTTTATGGGTTCGAATGTAACTGTACGACTAAATAATACACTTATAATGCTGTTACACAGTATATGATATTCCCTTCTAGATTTTTAAAGATCGTGAACCATTCCAGCAATGCATGGTCCATTTGAATAGTAAACATTCTACCATACAATTAGTCAATAGTGTTTTACAAAGACTACAACTGCAAGCAGTTTATATTTTTTCATTGTACAGTCTCTTCATTCTAGAATTGAGAGTGTGCAACCAGAATATGCAATAACACGTTATTCTCCATTTGCAACTGTGATGGCACTATTCTGATTCCACTATAACTGGCTTCAGTATCTATCAAGAACTCATTGTTGTGTCATGGATATGCCAGAGCTGAGTCTTCTACTAAACTATGTTTCTGGGACTGGAATGGTTACTCCCAGTCCTCACTTCATATAAAGTGCATCTCAACTTTAGTAAGAGTTGATAATAGGATGGTAGACTTGGAGTAGGTAGCCATTATTTTCTGTAGTATGACATGAAACCAAAAAAACAACAACAAAAACTGTGGACTTCTAGCTTGATCACATTTTGAGGCTAGCCTTACGTTTAAATGCAGCCCTTCATCACAAACGCCCTTCACTCGTCAATCGGAAAGGTGTTCTTCTACTTCATAACAATGCACATCCACATGTGGCACGTTTGACGCAACACAAGATTATAGAGTTGGGTTGGGAAGTTCTCCTCCACCCACAATATTCTCCAGATATGGCACCATCAGAGTACCATATTTTTCGTTCGCTGCAACACCATCTTAATAGGAAAACGCATACAAACGTGGAAGGTGTTAAAGAGGACATCGACATGTTTTTTGCTTCAA
>NW_013665781.1:257300-278880 GCF_000517525.1 Limulus polyphemus | reverse complement strand
CATCATCGAGAAGAATGGAGACTATTTCATTTTATAAATGTTTTGTTTGATATACAAGTTGTTCGGGTTTTTCCATCTAAAAAAGCGACATTAATTTATTGACGACCTAATACGTGTTCAAAATGTAGTTCAAGTTAAGTTAGTTAGATATAGACTGTGTGATTGTAAGTTTCATCACATAATGGCGTTTTTCTTAAGTGAAATCATTGCAGACTGTAATGTAAAAATAGAGTAGAGAAGAATAATTTGTCTCGTCAATTGTGTTCTAAAGTATGTGAACAAACTGGTGTGGACTTTTGACAAAAAAGAGACAATTATTTTAAGCTCTAGATACAAATGTGGTAATTAACTGTGTAACGAACATTTGTATATACATTTGGACTGTGTGTTGTTTGTTTATTGTTGAAAGTTATCGCCAACAATTCCCAGACACTTCTGTAAATAATCCGGCCCATACATACAAAACCTGACACCTTGTACCATTGTTATTTTAACAACATCGGTGTAGATTCCACCTATGACATGACAAAAACATTCTACTTATGTTCACAAGAATACACATTTTTCTGGTTTCAGTTTTAAACCTGTCTTGGTTTTATATACTGGAATAATACTTTCAAATTGTCAGTCACAGACTCAAATGTATGACTAAGCACCAAGACATCATCAACATAGATAAAATACTTCTACTACTGCAGTCCCTTCAGTGTAAGCTCCATTCGCTTCGCTAAAGGGGCGGACACATTATACAGGCTGAATGTCATGACATGAAACTCACACAAACCAGTTATAATTATAATTATAAAAACAGTGTATGTCTGCTCTCATCAGCTAGTTTAATTTGCAAGTACCTGGATACCAGATCTAATGTATTGAAAAAATATTAATTTTCCAATCCGTCCAGACATTCATATGATAACTTTCCAATGCATTCAGACATACACTTATTCATGGTAATGGAAGGGTGTCAACTTGAGTTACGACGTTCGTCCATTTAAAATCAATACAGAACTTTGTCATACCTTCCTTATTTCTAACAATCACTAATGATGACGACCGAGCTCTCTATGAATGCTGTATGCTCCTGTGTTTTAGCATTCACTGTACCACAGCACTGGCTACATCCCTGGTGCAGTGGTTGTTTAATCAGACATGCATCATCTATGTCTTGTGGTGTTGGATTATTGTTGTTCGACCCACTCAGTCCCTGGTCCTACAAATACATTTGCATATTCAGTCAAAAAAGTCAATGAGCTGTTGCCACAGTCTAGATTGTTTTCACAGGCCTCATATAATGACCTCAGATGTGTTGGTAACCATGTACTCTCTTTCAGCCATGGCACAACCAATGCAACTCTAACATTTATCACTAGCTTAAGTTACACCCACTTCACTCACTGTACTGACCATTCAAACAAAGAACGGAATAACTGATCACCATAGTGTCAAAACAACACAGGGACTTCAAATAGCAACCTAATATGTGTTAGTAATTATGTGTTCCATTTCAGATGTGGTGCAAGGAATGTATCCCCAATGCTACTGCTAGTTTCAGTTACTTTCACTTCATTTTACTTGCTGGA
This sequence comes from Limulus polyphemus, assembly GCF_000517525.1. Lineage (NCBI taxonomy): Eukaryota > Metazoa > Arthropoda > Merostomata > Xiphosura > Limulidae > Limulus > Limulus polyphemus. The sequence continues at coordinate 277,297 of NW_013665781.1, read as the reverse complement.
TAAGTTATCACCTACAATTTCAGAATTGTACCATGATTTCATATAATTTCCAGAACTAATGGTGCTTGCTTCTTAAAGAAGAAACAGCTTATTTTATACGTGGATTCAATAATTATGTTACACTCCGTTTGTGCACTAATCTTTTTCTGGAGTAAACCTTGGAGCATCACTTGTGTACATGACATACTGTGACTTCCTTGTCCACACTCACTCATGTATTCCATTGTTTCTGGGTTTGTTATAGCCAATATCAGAAACTGGTTGCACAGGCGAAACTGGCAGATAAGCCCATAGTACACCCATCTCAAGGGTGCCACTACTAGAACCAAGGTCAATGACAACTGTTAGCAATGCCACCTAAACATTGCCTGAGATTCACTTTTACTTTGATATCTAGCTTATCTCCATTTTCCAGAATAAAGTTTGTGTTAACTGATGACCCTAGAGTAGTTTCACTCAGTGTCTGATATATTGTGAAATGTATCAGTGTTATGTCCCCTTCTGTACCAATCAGGAAGTCTATTTCCAAGGGCTATCCAGCCCTGAAGTAACTGGGTCAACTACCAAACCTTTTGGTGTAAGCCATCCATTGCACCTTCTGATCCATCAACTGAAACCAATAACCTTTTTTACTATGCTGTTTAGCAAGGTATGGAAAGTTCACTCAAAGGTGACCCAATGCCCTACAAGCAAAGTAAATACTTTGCTCTTCTCTTCCAAGATGATATTTGTACAGATATTTCATCAGTATAGACTGACATATAAGCCGTGTAAGGACCTTGATGTCCCTGCCCATTCATTGGGTATCAGTGTGGTTACATTACAGCTCTGAGATATTTAGGTGGCTGGTTAAACCTTAGCTTGTCTCGGACCTAGGATACTCAAGGTGCCTGTGTATGATAATCATTGCAACTGTTCAAAGCTACCATATCGTATCTACTTGTTTCAAAAACAACCTGGCAGTACTTTTTAATCTCACTGGGTAGCTATGTTCTAAACTTGCCAACAAGTATATCCTTGCAACCTGTCAAAACCATTACAGAGTTAGCTTTACTATGCAAATAGCATAGATAATCTGCATAAATGGTAAATGTCTCCGTGGAGTACCCCTTTCCTGAGCCTCAAACTTCACCTGATTAATTGTTAATTTTTTACGAGATTGGACCTTTACTGCAACTCAGCAACATCGTTCTCACAGTTTCAAAGTTGAGACTTGCTTAATGGAATTTAAAGCCAGACCACATAGACTTAAGATCAGGTAATATGCGGCCTGTTCTGGAGTTCAGCCTCTACAAGCAGTTACCTGCATAAAAGGATTCGGGAATTTGCCCAAATATTTCTTTGGTGCACCTTTGAATGTTCGAGTGAAATTTGTTCTGTATCACTCATTGGGATCAATAACCATGGCCAGAACCTTTCCCTCAAGAACTCTCGACCATCACCTGACAGAAATGTCTTTGACGTCACGGGAGCATTGTGGTAGACATAAAGTTGTGAAAGTACTTGATCTCTGATACACAAAGGAAGATCAACGAGTTGGTGTCAGCAGCTCATCTAATGGCTCTGTGCAAACCCAAGCTCATTTATTATTAATGGTCACTCCAACAGCATACCTCCCAGCTCAGAGAGGCTCACCACTTTCTCATGGTTCGCCATTTAATGCCCACCATCACACGTGCCAGCAAGATAGCTGTTGTTGGTAAACATAATACACCAATGACACCTCTATTCTCTTCTCACCATTCTCAAATGGCTCTGACAAGAACTGGCATTTAAATACTCTTGCTGGCAAAGTCTAGGAGTCCAATACGGATTCCTCCTCCCTCTCAATCCTACACTCACCATATGTCAGACTACCAGAATGACCCTCATTCTTCTGTTCTTTGCTTCATTGAGGTCGATCTTAAAAGAAACAGCATGAAAACCAAAACCATTCTGGTTAAGCAAGGCATCAGTGGCTCTTTTTTCTGAGCCATTGGCAACAGCAGAATGAAAGTTGTGGATCTTTGAAGATTGGTAAAAATTTGATGTTCAGGAGAGATTTTCTCTTAGTCCCAACATTTCTTTCAAACAACCATGTTTCTTTAATAAAGACTGGCCATTTCTTTAGATAATAAGTCATTTGAGTTATGAAAATGTCATTTCCGTTACAATGAAGTATTTTAAAATTTAAACATAAGACTAAGAATAAAGGGCAATATACATACCAGAATAAAACAAAAAACTCCGCAATAAGGTATATTGTACTCACAGCACCAAAACTTTTCTTTCTTTTATAGGATAACAGTAGATTCAGACAGGATATTTATTATACTAATTCTGAATTTCTCTGAAACTGACTGCGTTTTTGAAGAGGAAATAAAAATACTGGCCATGCTGTAAAAAACAATTTATAATAATATGATAGTACTGTCTGTTATCTGTCCATGCACCTACTTCGCAAGATGAGGACGGATCTTTACCAAAATTCACTGGGTTCGTGGGGAGATACAACCAAATTTTCTTTTTGCAGTTTCTTTGTGTGTTTTTCGTTTTTTACCACTACTTCGCCCTCTGTTGATGGATCCTCACCAAATTTGGCAAGAAGATTTCTTGGGTCCATGGGAAGATACATGTGAAATTGCGATATCACATTTTGTGTTTTGCAGTTTTTATGGGCGTTTTTGTGCTTTTTACAATTACATATAAGGGAAGCAACTTTTCATGTCCTAAGTTAACCTTTCATTAATCATGAATTGACATAACTTCTGTAACTCTAGCTAGTTAACAATATTTATTTGATAACATAAACATGATGTTTATGCGTGTTTCGAATGCTGGACAGACATGTTTCTTGAATTGTAAGCTGTTTTTTTTTCTACAAACTGTATCAGTCGAAGTTGTGTACCGGTGTGACAAACCCAAATTACTTTGGTCACTCTGTCAGACTTCCCAGAAAAGCTAATGACTACTTCCTACCATTCAAATGTAAATATGGATTTTAAGCTATAAATATATCCATGCACAAGATGTCAATTTACAAACTAAATTCCCACGGACAGACTAGATGTTATCTCAAAGAATAAAAACGACCAAAGGTAGCTAGAACCAAAGTTAACTTAATGACTTTCTTGATCACGTGTTACGTGAAAACTTCGCATGTCAGAATAACTAACAAATCCCAAAACACTGTATTAAAATAAGACGTTATAAAATGCATTGTATGCTTATATACTACACTTTATACTGTAAGACTGCAGAAATTTTTTGTAAGTTGTGTTCATGAGTGGAGATGGAATATAATATTTAATAACATTTTATACGGCGTTATTATTGGTATTTGTATATCATTAACCAGTTATACAACTTATGAAATAAATTTATTTTGAAACTATTGGATATGTATTTATCAAAATGGCAATAATATCTGGTAAATGTAGCTTTATGATAAGCAAAACTTGAAAAAGAAGGTTTCCCATGTAGTTCCAGAAAATCCAAAAAAAAATCGTTATGACTATCAAACTAAAGGCCCAGCATGTTAGTCAGGGTGCTTGACTCGCAATATGAGGGCCGCGGGTTCGAGTCTCTGTCCCACCAAACATGCTCGCCCTTTCAGCCTTGACGGTCAATCCCACTATTCATTGGTAAAAGAATAACCCAAGGAGAAAATAAACTAATCTGTGACTGTTTGTGGACTGGACAATGAATAATTCTCACCAGATAATTTAAAAGAACCTGCAAAGAAAAAATTACATTACAATAATACTTTGAAAATGAACAAACACATGTTTTAAATTACAAAGGTAATATCAACACATTTAGAATACTATAAGGGACTGTTTGGTTTGTTTTGAGTATCGTGTAAAGTTACTCGAGAACTATCTGCACCAGTCATCTATAATTGAGCAGTGATAGACAAGAGAAAAGGTAGCTAGTTAACACCAACCACTGTCAACTTTTGAGCTACTTTGACCAAATAATAGTGGGATTGACCACTACATTATAATATAATGCCTTTATGGCTGTAAGAACGAACATATTCGGTGATGGGGATTCGAACCTGTGACACGCAGATTGCAAATTGAGTGCCATACCAACAAGCCAGTTTAATGTATTCATATTTGTATCTTATATATATATATATGTCAAAGCAAGTTAGGCTATATGCTGCAACCCCTAATTTTGAACTATTGACCAGACGGAAGGCAGCCTGTCAGCAGTACCATACAACCCCCTCCCCTCATCCATGCTAAGAGATTGTTGCTGTTCCTTTTTAACTCAAAGTTACACAATAGGCTATCTGTGCTCTGTCCACTATTGGAAATTGTAAGTTTGAAAACTTACTAAGGGATTAACTGTCACTCTTGTAATGCACCCGCAACTTAAGAAGCGAGGATTTTATGGTATTTATGAATTTGATTTCAGTTCACCTGCTCCAAAATTGAGCTTTACCACAGGGCCAACCCATGCTCTAAAACTATTCAAAGTCCCATTTTAACTAAATGCACTAAATTTTTCCCTTTTTGTATAATTCACGATGCTAGAATATAACGTTGCTCAAACATGTTTCTAACTTTATATTTTCCTCAGGGGCTAATTGGGTCAAGTGGAGATTAGGCACCTTCTTATATGATTATTTTGCAGGAATATCAACATGCTTTTTAATTAACATGTCTAGTTGTTCTTGTGAGTGAATTTGGCAGTAATTTTGGGTGGATTAACCCAAGATTTTCACTGGCTGAAATGTGGTGATCTTAGGATCTATAGACCCTTGAGTTTGTTTTAACCAAATGTCGATGTGGAGGAGTAGCTTCTTGCTACATTGGTCAGCCAAGATGGTGACAAAAACATCTTCGGATTGCTGGGTTGAGAAATGTACAAACTAGGATGGCCATGGTTGAAAAACCAACGACTGATGGGAAAGTTGTTCTCCCCTTGCTTTTCAAGTGCCAGTGTGATCTTCTGAGTAAAGCTCACCACCAAAGGAGCAGCAATGGTTTGTTCACAACCATTGCAAGGTTTCTCCTCCTTTAAGCTAGGATAGTCACTTGGTTGTAAAACAAACGAATGAAAGGGAAGTTGTACTCCTCTTGTTTTCTGATGCTTGAGTGGTCTCTTGATCGAAGTTCGCCACCCTTATTAGAGTAGTGGCAGTTCGCCTGAAGATATCATGGGTTTCTCCAAAGCACAGAGATTCTGCTGTGGATGTAATACTCTCATGTTAGGCCAGCGTTTGTGTTCTTCATAAAATTGTGTTCAGGCAAAATTCGTGCACCAGTTTTCAAAGTTTTCATTCTGACACTATTTTTCACATCAACATAGTATCAGAAAGAAAGCTCTTAGGACTAGTGCGTGAATTTAGTTTGAACAATAGTTCAAATAAATTCTACCAACAAGTGTCTGGAAAAATCTATTAGGTCTAGTCACTCACAGATGGCAGCACTTTACCCCACTGTAACTGTTGGGAGAAAACTTGTGAAAAATGGCTGTATGGTTGCTATGGTAATGGCGCGTGTGTCTGAGGCAATTTGTCAGAGATTACTAGTGTATGTGGCTGTGTTAAGCTAAATGCTTACATACATGAAAATATGTATGTGCAATCATGTGTATGTGCAAGATGTGGAACACATACATGAAACTTTAGATAAAGCCATTCATATGTGTTGACAAACATAAAGCGAAACAAACACGAAGAAATATACTTAGAGCACAACCTATGATGAAGAATAGGAAAGTTTGATCAGGGTGTTGAGACAATGTAAGAAGTCACCCATGAATATTGACTAGCCGGACAGGCATTAATCAAAGAAGTAGCAAGACTACTGGTCTTATTAGTGTAAGGAAGGAATAATTTAGTTTCGACACTGCAATGTTCCACAGGTATTGAGTTTTGCTGGAAGAGATGAAAGTAACGTATTTTCCCAATCCACATGCCAGTGTACATGGTTTGAACCATATTTTGCAAGTGTTAGCGGATTATGTTTCTGTTCTTAGCTACTAAAACACAAATGGCAAAGTGAAATTGTCTGTAAATCATGAATATCTAGAACAGTGTATCTGAGCATTTCAAATTTAAATTCAGAGCAACCCGAATGTTTTGTTTGTCTTGCTGAAATATTTTGTTTGACAGATTAAAGTATTTTAATAATTCACTCATCTGGATATATTCTCAACATAAATCAGTATGAGCTCAATTCTGCATGAAAATCTAAGCTGTGATAGATGGTTATTCTTGTCTTAAGCAAATTTTATTGTTGATCAAAGTCAATAGGGAGAGGAAGGGTAAGTAATAATGAATTCTCACAGGTGAAGGAATCAGGCCAAAACCCACAAGGTGTGCAGTCTATATTGGTCACTAGTGCTTCCATTTCTTTCCTACTGACCCGAGTTCTGTTCGTTAACAACCAGATAGTAGTGGAGGGAATGAGGTTAGGCGCCAGATAGCTGCAGACCATCGGCCATGACGACCTTGGAGGCAGTTGGGGTTATGGTCAAATTCTTCCTTTCAAGAACTCTTCAAGTTCTCTTGTAACTTTAAGGTTAACTGTCAGTTTGGTTTGTGAAGGTACTATTTGACTTTCACCTGTTATTTAATTAAGTAATTTGTTTTAGCTCTCCAGCGAGCAAACTGTGTATCAGTCATTCCACAGGATAGAGGAGCACGTGGTTTTTAGTTAAATTTTGGTTTATAGCTATTATTGTTATTTAGGTATGCTGAAAGCAGAGTTAACATATTGTGCTACATTTTAACATGGGAACACTCTCTGTTTTTGTTTTCTTTACTAACCTAAGTTACAGAAGGAAAAACACGAACTAGTAAGAATATATTATTTAATAGATTCTTTATTAACCCTTCTCCCTGTTTTGTTTTGGTCACACATACAAACACACGATCACTTGCCTTGTATTGTATAATCGTGCATTGTTGTTTTTGTAAACTGTGAAGATCTCCATTAAATATTTTTTCCTTGTGTAAAGTTATATCCTGTCATATTATTTATGACTGAACCATCACACCCATCGGGAAACACACCTGCATGCGAGATCCGAGAACCTCATATGTTATTCCTTGTGTGAATTTGTGTCCTCTCTTATTATTTGTGACTGAACCATCACACCCATCGGGAAACACACCTGCATGCGAGATCCGTGAACCTTCTATTTTTGTGGGTCTGGACTTCTCTGCTTTGCTGGAAATCCCCGAGATATTGTTTTTTTTAATCTGACCATAAACTTTCATTTCAACAAGTATAAAATACTGCTTACAAGTAAGTTTGAGAAGTTAAGTGAGAATGGGTTTATTTATACCATTAACATACTCACGTCCATTGAAAACTAAGGAAGAAGTTAACTAAATAATTCAGTTAAAAGTATGTTTGTATTAATGATAATTAATACCAAGGCTGTCCCATTACACAAACTCGTGATAATAATTCTCTCTGCACATTAAAAAAAAATCAAACTGTTATTTTATATTAATTTTTCCTTTGTGAAAAGGTAAAAACTAAACTAAAAGACCAGTTAGTTATTTCTGTACGTTCCTGTATCAAAAACTATTAGACTAATCGAACAGTTGCTTTTATGTATCTTTGGAAGACCTTAGAAGATTTTATGTGGTATATTCAGGTTCACTGATTTCTCTTAGAGTACTTGGGCAAGAGCCACATAATAACAGGAGGCTTGCCAGAAAATGTTTTACAGAACAACGTCAGAATTCGCTTAACCTCGACTTGGTTTGAAGAAATAAAAGAGGCTGGACACAAGTTAAGTGCACTGAAACAGCGGTATGTTTGTTTGTAATTAAGCACAAAGCTATCTGTGCTCTGCCCACCACGGGTATCGAAACCATGATTCTAGCGTTGTAGGTCCGCAGACATACTGCTAGAAACCGGGCTTCGATACCCGTGATGGGTAAAGTACAGATAGCCATTTGTGTAGTTTTGTGCTTAGCAACAACAACAACTTTATTTAAATAAAACGCAACCAAAGTGTATTTGGTAGCACCTTAACTCGAGAGCTCTCAGTGTGTTTAAAGCAAATGAATATCTGGAATTATTTTAAATCATCTATTTCCAGATTGATAAAACATGCTATTATATACGACTAACTTAAAGTCAGTGTCACTTCAAAAAAATAAAAAGGAAGTTATGTTCTTGGAGAATCACCTGACTTGCTAGTGTAAAGTCCACTGTCTATTGTTATTCAGTATGTTCTATATTACAGGAGTCTTTTCAAAGGATTGTTCATGTGATACCCTGGTTCAGGGGTCGGCAACCCTTCAAAGAAGAAGAACCATTTTTTTTGTTTTTGTTCAAGACCAAAACATTTCTAGAGCCACAAGTGCCCTAAATGTCTAACCTTTTAAAAAAGATCCCCAAATGTGACAGGGTAAGTCTTCGGATTTACAACGCTAAAATCAGGAGCTTGATTACTCTCGATGAGTTTTTTATTTTTGTCTAGCTAAGCCTTTTAACGCATTTTAGGAGTTTGTTAGAATGTTAACAACGTGACTCTATTCTATAAAAAATTGCAAATTTTGGGGTTAAATTTCCAACACCCATTGTATCTGATAGATTCTCAACTTTTCTTCATAGTAAGAGTAAAACCCGAGAGCCGCAGGTTGCGACCCCCTACCCTAGCTTAATGACCTAGTTTTGTGAGTAACTAGGACAAGAGATACTCAGTGTCTCCCTTTACCGACATACTAAGCCTACAGACAATATGCAAAAAAAAGGCGATAAATTTATATTTTAGCTGCAAAGAAAACGCTTGGTATGCCTGCATGCCACAGGTACAAAGTGACTCAAATAAACACATTTTAACAAAACTCCTTGTTTTTGCTTGTAATTGTAAGATCAACATCTAAAAGAATATATTTTAGTGTTTTGATTTTATATAAACGATAATGTATTATTTTTATTTAAAATCAAAACTTTAATTTATTCTCCAGGTGTTAAAACAACATGTTTAAGATTGCTTTATATTTTCTGTATCACTAACAATTACAGCTTAACACAAACTACAAACTAAATAGAAAACTATCACACAGAGAAATAATAGAATAACTACAATTATATTCCACAGATGGCGATACTAAACCGTAACAAATTCATACATCACCCTTGATCTCTGTTGTTAAAAATAATAATAACTAAATTTCTTTACTTTATGCTTCAATAATCTCATAATATTCATTGTCATCACTAAAGGAACGAGCTTTTAACTGTCACTTTGTTCTTGTTACAGTAACTGACACCTTTATTCATGTCTTGATACCTGTTACTCTGTTCTTGTTACAGTAACTGATACTTTTATTCAAGTCTTGATACCATTCACTTTGTACTTGTTACAGTAATTGACACTTATATACACGTATTAGCACTAGTCACTTTGTTCTTGAAGTCAGAGAAACCATCACTCTTCTAAGGTTCCAGTAAGAGTCACTTTTACTGAAGGTCATATTAACTGTTACTTTGTTCTTGTTACAGTAATTGACAGTTTTGTTTGTCACGGTAACTGTCTTTTTGTTCTTGACGACATAGCAATGTCACATTTTGAAGTTACAGTAGCGGTTACCTTTTTCTTCAGGTAATAGTAGTATTACTTTTTTATAGGGTGATAGTGTGATAGTGAGTGTGGAACGTCGTGGCCTAGTGGTGAATTCTTTGGATAGTGAAAAGGTTAAGAGTTCGAGGTTTGTTCGTCCCATGTTGAACAAAACACTTTACCCTATTTGCTTCAGTCTACCTAGCTGTATAATTGGTACCAGCGGGTGGCTGAGGGATAACCTGCAGTGGATTAACAACCCATCTAAGAGGAATGTGGTACCATTCTCATCCGTTTATGTCACAGGAAACCGGAATTAAGCACCAGTGTTATATTTCTTTCAAGGCGCGAAAAGGATTAACTTACTTTACAGCAAGCGTTACTTTTGTCTGATGATCTCAGAAACTGTCTGTTTCACAGATCACAGGAAACGTCAGTTGTTTTCTGGAGGGCTCAGCAACTGACATTCAGTTTCTTTCTTTTTTTCACCTATTTTGAATAAAAATATGAAGAAATTTTAGATTTCTAGAAGAACGAAGTCTAAAGTTCTTCTCAATCCTGTTTGTTTTTAACATCAAAACATTATCAACCCATGCAAACGTAAAAGCTCTGAATCTACACTCTGTTTAAGTCTATTAGTCACGTACATGCTGCCATGTGTTTGTTTTCTTCAACGTGCATAGCAACTGCAAAACTCCAATGATTTTCATTCAATCTTGAAAGCAAGTAAGCTTGAACAGCTACTTTCAACTCAATTACTTCTAATAGTAAACTTTTTTTTTATTAAGAACCTGAGTGACATATTTCAAAACGTTGATTTGATCAAAAAGTTAAAACTGCCTGGATTTTGTATAGCTTTCAACGTCTTTCCGCTGAGTGCCCTAATATTTTGTCCAGAAGATGTTTTAAAATGCTTCTAAGATAAGTCCTTAATGCATTTAACGGGAATTACTGTGATCTTAGTGCAGCCATAAACAGACATGCAGAGATCTTCTGTGTTATATACCAGTCCTAGATTCTCGAGAGATAAAGGTAAATGTTTCAGACAACTCCTATGGAAAGTTTTTATTGGTTATAGAACCTACCGTCGTACTGGATTTAAATACGTGTAGATGATACATTACTACTGGTACTAATTAAACCCACAACAGTCAGCTAGCACAAAACGTTAGGCACAAATTATATTAAAATGCAAGATACGTCTTTCAAAACATTCAGTTGCTAAAAGAGACCTTTTCAAGATCAATAATAAATATGGCAAGCCCTCAATTATACTAAAAGAAAAAAAGATAACCCAACTGTAGAGGAGAATATCACGCGTATCAAGTTCCCGAGGATTAGGAAAAGAAGATTATCGTTTGCCTGCAGCAGGCTTCTTTCTCCGCATGACTCGGTTATGCTGCCGGAGAAACGCTGAATCAAGGATTGAAATACTGTCTCCCTCATGACATTTTCTACCCTAACTGTGACGGACTTAATGATATCATGATCATCTTATTCAATAATTAAACAAAACACAACCTTCTTCCCTCGAAGTATTATAGCATTTTTAAATAATGGCTAATTCTAGCTTTGGGCAAATATCAGAACCATCGAATCACTCGAGTTCTAACATATTTTCGGAAAGAGCATAGTTTAATAGACATTTGATATTTATACGGTTTATATAAAGCAAGGTATTTAGATATGAGCACGCCTTTATAAACACGTTACTAATAAACAATATTTGTTATTTTATGGGTGTATGTTATTAATTTATTTTAAAGAAATATTAATTTCACTAAGTAATTCAGTTCTTTAAAATCGTACTATATTGAATAGAGAGTTTATGACAGTAATGTCACAGATACATAAATTTGAATATTGACACTGGTGAGAATTAGTGGAGCTTTGGTGTTAATGTTCAGGAACAGATTAACACTGTGCTTTGGAGCTAATGTTTAGGAACAGTTTAACACTGTACTTTGGTGTTAATGTTTAAGTACAACTTAACACTGTGATTTGAGATTCATGTTCAAGAACAGTTTAACGCTGTACTTTGGGGTTAATGTCCAAGAACAGTTTAACACAGTGTTTTGGTGTTAATGTTTAGGAACAGCTTAACACTGTGCTTTGAGATTCATGTTCAGGAACAGTTTAACACTGTGCTTTGAGATTCATGTTCAGGAACAGTTTAACACCGTACTTTGATGTTAATGTTTAGGAACAGATTAACACTGTGCTTTGGTGCTAATGTTTAGGAACAGTTTAACACTGTACTTTAATGTTAATGTTTAGGTACAACTTAACACTGTGATTTGAGATTCATGTTCAAGAACAGTTTAACACTGTGCTTTGGGGTTAATGTCCAAGAACAGTTTAACATCGTGCTTTGTTGCTCATGTTCAGGAACAGTTTAACACCGTACTTTGGTGCTAATGTTCAGGAACAGCTTAACACCGTACTTTGGTGCCAATGTTCAGGAACAGCTTAACACTGTGCTTTTGTGTTAATGATCAAGCACAGTTGAACACTGTTCTTTGGTGTAATGAAATAATGCTCTAGAGCACTGTACATTTATTAACCAGTGCCTATTAAATACAGAGAGTTGATTTTAAAGGATAAGTTGCTGAAGTGGAAATGATTAGAATTTTACTGACGGTTAACGTAAACATATAAATCTTCTTCAATCAAGTGCACTCAGTTACCTCATTCTGAAGATTGGTGAATTAACAAACACACGCATAGGTATATATTTAACACATTTTTGTGCATGACGATATTATATTATCATGCTTATTTTGCGCTAAGTACAGTAGGTTGTATTAAATGCTACAATAAAAATGATAATATTATTTATTTCATCTGATCCCACTCATATATCGTTATTACACACTAACTACTTGTGAGACGTAAGCAGCTCTACCTACAAAATTAATGAAATTAAATTTCTTCTCAAATGAGCTTTCATTCGTAAACAAATCAAGCGTTTGCTCTGAAACGTCATAAACCAATGTTTACCTCATTTTCTACAAACAGTAGATCAGGCAGTAGTATCCATGCTAAATTATCTAACGACATTTTAAATTGAAACCAATTAAAATTAGTATACAACTAATATAACTTAACTAACCACATAACAGGTAATACAGAGCAGGATAGATTATTTATATTTAGTGTTGAAACTTAGAAAAATGTACCTAAAATATACATATATATATATACCAATCAAATTTATGAAGGAAAGTGATTTACACACTTTTCTTCACGGTTCTTTCTCCCATGGCTCAACACTGAGCTTGGGGGCTTATAAAACTCAAATTCTGGTTTGATCCCTATGGTAGATACAGCACAGATAGCCTATTGTACCGCTTTTCACCTAAAGCAAAGAAAGAAATAATACTGATTTGTAAGAAGAAAGTAGTGCTGGCACCTGGAGGTGAACGAGCTCTTCACAAAACCTCCTGAATTACATGATTTCATGCAATGTTATATATATATCGGAAATATAATTTCTATTAAAGGTATATGTGATATCCTTATATATATACTGCTACGTATTGAATGCTTTTAAGCAGACTCTGAATGTGAATTTAAATTCATAAGTGACAAATAATTCTTGAATCAAAGACTATAATTCTCTCCAAGCTATCTCTGATGCTTTTTTGTTTTTTCAGCTGTTCATAACTCCACCACATCCAGGCTATACAGAGGATTAATCCCACTTAATATGAATGATTCGTAAATTTCACTTCAATGGTCCATTGCAATAGATGGAGGTCACAGGTCAGGTATTTAACAAACTGTGATATAGATCACAATAAGTTCCCAGCCATTCAATTCCATCATTTTTAATTAAATTTTGTTTTTCTTTCAAACTTAAAACTAAAAATAGTAAGTTTAATAAGTAAGTATTTTTAACGTGTGTCAGGAAGAATAAGAACGCAATACACCCTCGTATGTGTACTACAGAACACATGTGACAGTGTAACTCTTCACACTTTAGCACATGCACTATTTCTTGATTTTTTTTCTAGTTACTTTTAAGACTTCATCACTTTAAAAGTTTCAAATAACAATCCTAAACTTAGAGTAGAGCTTTAAAAACTGTTTTATTCACGAGCTTCCTACATGCACCAATATCTTCTAAAGGATGCGAAACCTTTTCACAGTGCAAACACTTTTAGTTCACATTGTTGTTGTTTTTAATTTCAAGTGTTCAATACTATGCACAGTTTCCCTTCTCGCATCTTGTAAAATTCAATTATGTTTCATTATTTTTCGACCTAACACACAAAAGCGTCCATCAAAATATTTATGTAGAAAAAAAAATACCAGATACACATAGCGTTATACAGACAGTATGGACATCACTATGATTTTTATTTTCTTGTATTTAATCTGTTACCTGAATGGCCCATAAATACTTTACGTGATTACAAGCAGTTACGATAACTATACCACATCAAGGTGAAGTAAAATGTAAAAAGAAAAAAAATCATCTCTGTTGTTACACCTGGAATGTGAAGATTATTTACAAGCTTCTAAAATATATTCGCAGCAATGACAATGCGTGTTCGTTCGTTTCGAGCGAGGAATGCCCGTCTGATTTACCGTGCACATGCCATGAATTCCGTTCTCTCCTTGCCTCGTACTGCCTCAGTTCTTCAAGAACGTGTGTCGGTATCGGCTGGGCTCGCTACGACCCGAATCGACGTATCTCAGGAGCATCAGGCGGACGGTTAAAAGCACGTGAATTATCCACTTGCCATCCAGGTGCACCTGCGTCACTTTAATCTTTGAAAAATAAATCTGGCCTAGATATGAAAAAAACAAAAAGATACTCAATTTTTCATACAGTTATCTGATATTATTATCTCAGTCATTGCTTCTCTAAAAATATATACTGTGATAACTATTCACAATCGTGATCTGATTTCAAAGAACTCATTTTTTCGTAGAGTTACAGTTTTATCTGCCCTGGATTATCGATGTAAACTGTACAAGCAGGGCGTGTTTTATATGCCTGAATCATGTTTATTTGTGATGTTTTATAAGGGATTTGTTGTGTCTTATAGTTGCTGATATCAGTTTGAAATATTATCATAAAACTGTTACAACTCGGCTATGTACCGCTTACATGTAAATAAATGTTTAGATAAGCATGTATCTATTACATTTGCAATAAAAAACGATTTTCGAGAAAGGTATGATAAGATAGAACCGAATATTACTATTTTTCTTTAAACATAGAAAAACTTTTACAGCCGCCTGAATCATAATAATACATTTTACTTAATCTTTATCAAGATTATGTTACTCGCTTGACAGGGAACTGTGCATAGTAAAATGGAATCAGTCATTTCTTCTCGCAGCTAAAATCTTCTGTGAACTGGCGTTTTTACATCTTTAAACTACGATTCAGATAGTTGTATTCAATAACTGTTAAGCTAGTTTTTATCACAAAGGAGAGGGATTGTTAATTGCTGTATATAGTTTAGAGTAACACGCTCGTCAATTAAAAAAATACTCAAATATATGTATTTGCTATTTTAACTACCGACTAAGGACATCTTGAAATATAAACAGAAGTGTTCCTCAGTTCCACTTTATTTTCTACAGTTAGCCTATCTTCCGTTTATGTGCCTAGATATCTGATGATGGAGTTGAAATACAACTAGTAGAATTAATGCAACTTGTTTTGGCAATAACTGCACATATTGTATTACAATGCAACATGCGATACGTTAGTTCTTTCAAAATATTCGTTTCCTATAATCGGACTTTTTAAAATCAGTAATAAGTATGGGAAGTTCTCAGTTGCAATTAAAAGAAGAGAAGCATCCAGTTTTGAGGAAGGAGCATCACGTGTTTGTCAGATTACATTCTATACAAATAAAAGTGTTAGAGCTATAGCGGATAAGAGAGTCATCAACTGATCACTGAAACAAAACTCATACATACAGCAATTGATAAAGACTTTATATCTTGAAATATATATATGAAATATTTACTTCTTGAAGAAGATTGAAGGTAAACAACTTAAAAGCATCTCCAGGCTCACGAATCTGAATCAAATTCACGAAAAGATTCAATCCATAAATACAACACATAAATCTAGAGCTCTACGGAATTATTAATTATTTATCTCTTGTTAAAGTCAGAGAAAACCAAAAGAAAAGCAAATGGGAAAGATATGGAAAATCATAAAAACACACTTACTTATCATATGGGAAAGATATGGAAAATCAGAAAAACACACTTACTTATCATATGGGAAAGATATGGAAAATCAGAAAACACACTTACTTATCATATGGGAAAGCTATGAAAAATCAATAAGTAAGTGTGTTTTTCTGATTTTCCATATCTTTCCCATATGATAAGTAAGTGTGTTTCCTATATGGGAAAGATATGGAAAATCAGGAAACACACTTACTTATCATATGGGAAATATATGGAAAATCAGGAAACATACTTACTTATCATATGGGAAAGATATAGAAAATCAGGAAAACACACGTACTTATCATACCAAAATAGGCGCATAGCATATATATGAGACTCATATTTTTGAGAAAAACAAAAAATTAGAATTCGCATTTATTTTTTTAATAAACTTAAGTTCGCCTTGATTTTGAGTTTGAATTGAACTGCTTAAAACATCAAATTACTAACGTAACACTTCTATGAAGACGTTATTGACTTATTCCTTTCTAATTTTATTTTCCGGTTTTGTGGCACTGGTAACTTCTTAAAAATATGTACATATTATGGGAGTTAAGATGTAATAAATCACTATTATTCAAATATATATATATATATCTATATATATTTATTAAACAAAACTCTTAAAAGTTAAATTCAAGTCAAATTATCAAACTGTTTTTTCATAGCAAAATTAAAAATTATATTGTTTAGCAACAACAAATCAAACTCCAAATGAAATATACAAAATCAAATCAACACAGTAATACATACATTAAACAAAATAACTAAAAAATTATACCGTTTGTCAGGAAACTACAAAAGTTATAATTTTAAAAATAAAATATCTGCGGCATAGCTCTCAAAAGAGTAGGGGATATCTTGTCTGACGTAGTCCAAAAACAGAAAAAATCAAATAGGAACTAAGTTTGGGTGATATAACTCGCATCCTAAAACCTACCACCACTCACCGTCCGCAGCCGGTTGTAGGTATGGTGGTTAACCCTAAAAAACATTAAAATAATGTTAGACTTAGCATCATGGTATACATTTTTTTAAAATCACCCTTAATTTCTATATTTGTGAAACACCCAACCTCCACTTACAGACTGTTATTAAAAGATAACAAGAACTATATAACCCTTACCTAGGCATCTATCCTCCTTCCTTAGAAACATCATTATAAAAACTAGCTTTCAGTCTATTCCTTCCATTGGATTTGTGACTCATTCATTACACTAGGCTTGGAAAGGTCAATTTCAAGCAGATAAGTTTGTCTCAGCTGCAGTTTATACTTGAATTGTTGAGGGAAGAAGGTGGCTGCTCAATTATTACTGGACTCCATAGGAAAGGGTTTTATAATTCTTGTTATTTTGTAAAAATAGTTTATGATCGGAGAGTGCGTGTTTCAGAAATGTAGAAATTAAGGGTTGTTTGTATTAATAAATATTTACACCATGATGCTAGATCTAACATCGTTTTAATATTTTTTAGGGGTGACTCTTATACCACGACCTGCTGCAGACGTTGAGTGGTAGTAAGCTGTGAAACCTTGTGGGTTATGGTACCCCAAACCTGGCCCCTATTTGATTTCCCTTGGTAACTGTCTTGTTGACTTTCATCTTTTTTTCTTTTTTTTTGGGGGGGGGGGATTATGCTTAATAAACGGGATATCTCCAACGCTCTTGAGAGCTTTCAGATTTTTTTGAGAAACTGTATAATTTTTAATTATCTTGTTTTGTTACTGGCCCGATAGTGGATTGATTTGATTTGTTAAATTGTATATTATTAGGATTGGATTTTTTTTTTATTTTTCTGTGAGGAGCAGTTTGAGAATATCTTAAATTTCACCTTTAAGAATTTAGTTTTGATTTTTATACTTTTTCATCATTGTTATATAGTACTAATTAATTTTTCGCCTGTATGTTCGATACTATTGATGCAAATAGTATAATTAAACTATCGTTTTGTATATGTACGTATACGCACATGTATTTGTGTGTGTTTACCAAATCTCCTAGACCTAATATCTATACCGATGACCAAGTAGACCTCCAAAGACGTTTTTGATCACCAGTTTAAAAGAAATCTTGCGTGTAAATCTATATTCATCTCCTTGAACGGGTAATGGATTTTGAATTCTGCATGACGGAACATATTGAAAACGCAAGTGTTCATTCCGAATCGCACGCTTTCGTGCATGTACGTATTACTTCGTCAATATACCTCTACCAACTTTCCAAAATCATCTTAAGTTTTCGAAAGGTGATCCGACCTTGCATCACTAAGCAGTTAGGTATCGAGAGTCTGTGATCTATATTACTAGCTCTTTCTGGCTAATTTGGTGGCTTTGTGGTTTGACATTCTCCCGCGGGTACCGCGGCATTCAGACAGATGGGTTAGTGGCACCTTCTCTCCAGCCGGGCATTGTATCGTCTTAGAATAGTGGAGGTAGAAATAACGACTAAACCTTGAATAGCAGTGTATAAAAACTCCATCAAGCGATAGTTTTGTACTATCAGCAGGCATGTTTGGGTCTACCACCATGTTTCCTCTTCTAACAGGACAACAGCGATCACAATGATTCATTCCGATCCTTGTGTGTGGTCGTAGATTGGAAGGTGATCAGTCGAGAAATTGATTGAAATAGACCAGCCTTTACCATGTGCCTTTTGTTGATCCCGTGACAACATATCCAGATACGGTTAAACTACATAACAGAAGTTAAGTTCGAAGAAAAAACGTTTTACGTCTTCTTTTCTATGAGACGCGTATGTGTACACTTTAAAATAGAAGTATTTACCGTGAAAAACTTGTTCCAATCTTTATCAGCTTCTGTGGTGGTTCCTGGTAACAAAATGTAAAGCTTACTGATAAAACTTAAACTTTATTTAAATAGATTATTTTGACCTTTTTTTGTTTGTTTGTTTGAATAGTAGCTGTTTGACAAGTTACATTATAGTTCTGATAAAAAAAACAACTTACAATTACTGAATATAGGTGAAAACAATATAGTTTAAAAAACTCAGTTAAAAGAAATAAGCAAAAATATATGAATGTACCTGTGTATAACTATATATATATATTCTATCAGCGTATAAAACTAATCTAGATTTTTGGTTCAATTTTCTTATATTAATCACGAATCCTAAACTTACTGAGAGTAAACTTAAATTTTGGAATCAATAAGTTACACGTTTATTGAAAACACTTCTGGAACTATAATTGGGTTTGTATATAATATTAACTAGAGTAATAAAAATCTACATCTTCGTCTATAGAGCTACCAAGGGGAACAGTACGATCTAAGGTGGGTTTGGTAAGGGGAACACTACGATCTAAGGTGGGTTTGGTAGCATAACTATAACACTTCAGTACTTGAGGTTTTGTTTCAAAAATAAGATATTTAGAGCCAAATCAGCATTGATAAATTAGTTCATTATATGAACGTAACATTTTTAGCCCAATACTTAAATTATATCTGTTGTACACATCTGTTCGTATATGCATGATACAAGAAGACAAGTGCTGGCAGCTGTATTTTTCCCTTCAAAATTTATTAAATCCTGATTGATGAGCTATAAATGACTCGTCGTTTTTTTATTATTTCAAGCTCTAAAAGTTAATAACTGAAGAGGGTCAAAATTGAGTAATCCTGACATTTTCGATTTAATGCGTTTAGTGGAGAAGATAATTTGGTACAAAAATAAATAAAAGGTGTTTCTGCTTAACAGTCGTTATCAAAGGCTAAACAAGTAGATGTAATGAGTTGCACAGTTATTTATATAGGTGTTTATTTCCAGGAAGCAGTTACGCATCTTTAACTAAAACCTGGCTGATTTTTAGTACGTTGATTTAAGAACCCATGAGTGAAAGCAAGGCAGCAACTGTTATAATACGTCAACCACACCACTTCTAACATACTCAGTGCTAACGATGCCTTTTGCAAAATACCAGGGTTCATCATGTGGCTGGGCTACGTCGGATATAATAGTGGTCTCGGCACTATATATATATCATCAATATTCATGAACAGCTATTTGCTGGTATGGTGTGAACCGTATTAAACAATTGAATTATAACAAAGACCTTTTATATTGCCGACCCGGCAAGGCCAGGTGGTTAGTGTGCTCGACCCGCAATCTGTGGGTCGCGGGTTCGAATCCCCATCACACCAAACATGCTCGCCCTTTCAGCCGTGGGGGCGTTATGATATGACGGTCAATCCCACTATTCGTTGGTAAAAGAGTAGCCCAAGAGTGGGTGGTGATGACTAGCTGCCTTCG
>NW_013665781.1:252262-256361 GCF_000517525.1 Limulus polyphemus | reverse complement strand
CTGCCTTCGCTTTAGTCTTACACTGCTAAATTAGGGACGACTAGCGCAGATAGCCATCGTGTAGCTTTGCGCGAAATCCGTAACAAACATTATATTGCCACAATAGCTGCCATTTTCTCAGATTTTGATCCTTAATTATATTTAATAATTTGAAGAACTTTTGATGCTTGTTTTTTTTACTAGTGATGGTCGTTGCCCCATAAAGTGTGTGAGAAATTTTACAAGTTAAATTTGTATTATATTTTCTTATAGAAATACACATCTAAATGCTAGATGAAAAATAAGTCAAAGTTTACTGGAGCCAGGAAGAATTATGATTGTTTTAACCAGGCGTTAGTTCGTTTGTTTCTGCCACCAACTTAGTACGATACAACGTTTGAAAGAAATTAAGAAGACCAAGCACGGAAGTTATTTATATTAAAATCTCCTGTTGATAGAATAACATTTACTAGCTTCAGGGTGTTTTCTTTGGCAGCTGATACCTCAGTCAGCAACGTTTGTGTCTGACACACTCACCACCGGCTGCTGACTTAACGCAAGTGAAACATTTAGATAATGCTAAAAAAACACGCAAGGGGTCGCCCGGGAACGTCATCTCCAGTGAAAAAGTAAAGCTACTGGTACTTTATTGCATCACAATTGTTTAAAGAATTTAAAATTAGGAGAAGAAAAAGAACATTTATAGCTCACCCACAGAGAGAAGAAGACAAGACTGTATTACTAGGCTAGCTTTCGATAACATTTTAAACTTGCCTTATATATATACATACTTATGAGTCTTAATAGTCATTGTGCAGATATTATGTTCTGTATCTTAAGTCATCGTGAGGCAATTCCTGTACAAAAAAGCATGCAATAAGATATATTTTCATGATCTGAGAGTAAATAGACTAGGGATACAAACGTGCACTGAGACAGGGACGGATTTAGTCAACTTGGGGCCCCATAAAAAGTTTATTCCGAGTCCCATGCATAGTAGGGGTCGAAATATTCTTTAGTTTTTGATGATAGCGCCCCCATGCAATTGCATCCTTTTCACCCCCATCCACGCCCTTGCTTTGAAATATAGTAGTGGTTACACGTACAGAAAATACTGATTATAACTAGGTAGTACAGATAGGAATTACTAAATACGGCATTAAAAGGTGTCTATTACTCATCCAAGACTTTAAGCTGAATTCAGATATTTCCTTTTTTTTACGTAATTTAAGCAAGAAACGAAATGTTTGTAATGTGTATCTGTATACAGATGTATTGTGATAAGAGAGGTGAGAGCTTGGGATTACAGTTTCTGTATACAGATGTATTGTGATAAGAGAGGTGAGAGCTTGGGATTACAGTTTCTGTATACAGATGTATTGTGATAAGAGAGATGAGAGTTTGGGATTACAGTTTCTGTATAGCAGATGTATTGTGATAAGAGAGGTGAGAGTTTGGGATTACAGTTTCTGTATGCAGATGTATTGTGATAAGAGAGGTGAGAGCTTGGGATTACAGTCTTTGCTGCCCCGTAAATAAATAAGAACAAAATTTTATCGTATTCACATGTTCTCGAAATTTCAGTTTTCGACTTATTAATAATTTTAATGCACTTTTTTTTTACACCACAAATTCAGTTTGCCATTAATTATATCTAACCTAAATTAAAACAAAACATTCGAAAATATTTCTCTTTTTGGGAGAGAAATACCAAACACTCTAAAAAGATGAAATGGTTTTATTCAATGATTTAAAAAATATTTTTTTTTAATTTTGTTGGATGGAAAGTACAAACTTATGAGAAAGAATGGAATGGTTAAAATCTAGGTATTTAAAAAAAAATATTTTTAGATGAAGATGTTTCAAACGCCGTATCAAAATATACGATTTTAACTGACACTTCATTTAATACAGACGCACCAAACGTATAACAGATACATTGAATAAGATCAGTATTGTTACCCTGCCCGACATGGCCAGGTTGTTAGGGCGCTCGACTCGCAATCTGCGGGTCGCGTGTTCGAATCCCCGTCACACCAAACGTGCTTGCCCCTTTCAGCCGTGGGGGCGTTATAATGTGACGGTCAATCCTACTATTCGTTGGTAAAAGAGTAGCCCAAGAGTTGGCGGTGGGTGGTGATGACTAGCTGCCTTCCCTCTGCTAAATTAGGGACGGCTAGCGCAGATAGCCCTCGTGTAGCTTTGTGCGAAATTAAAAAAATACAAACAGTATTGTTAAGAGATAGGTTTGCGATAGAGATGTACAAGATATAACACTGTTTTAGCAACTATAACCCAGTGCTTATCTTCAGAATCAAAACCAAAACTTAAAGTTACTGTGAAAATATCTATTTTTATAATAATAAAATATCTGATATATTGCAGAATAAATAATGTCGTTATGAAATATTTGGTAATTTTCGTCAAAAATTAACGAGTTGAAGTTTTTTAGGCTGTTATCGAAGGAGGTTTCATAATGAAGTCCAACGTCCTCGATAATAAGCCTTCTTTAACACAGGAAGCAAAAATAAGAAAAAAATTCAAAGCAGGAATGGTTTGTAAAGTTCATTTTGCTGCAGCAACCAGGAAAACCTCACAATATCAGCCGCTATTCAAAACAGAAGAGGTTTATAAGAAAAATTTACTTTTTGGTAATATTTTATTACAAAGAAAATCAATAAATAGCGTTGTAAGAATGGATAAAATTATTCCGTGAAGTGTTTTTTTCTTTCTTTGTAATCGATATATTTACTCCTAGGAGAGATTGAGTTGATAATGTATTTCCTTTACGAAATACGTGAATAGACGAAATAGAACTGGAAGAGTTAAAAAAAAAACTTTCAATGTAATCTGGAATGCCAGGAGTTGAAGAAGACGAGAAATGTATGATTGTCAGATGCACACTGCGGTCCTCTTAAGCCGCTTAGCGCAACGTTCAGAGAACGTGCATCAGCACAGAGCGTACGAGCATGGGTGGCACGCACGAGATTTGCGCTAATCCAACTTCCTATCAGCGGCAGTTGTTTATAGTTGTCGTGTGGTGTTAGTGTTGGCTTCCTGTGGACTAATTACGTCTTAATGATGTTGAGGGACTTAGAAGTCTGACCAAGACTTGGCCGTCAGCTGCAGCCCTCGAATTTATACTGCAAATAAACAGCAGATGTGTATTTACAATAAACGAAGACTCTTAAAATCATACAAAAACTATGTCAGGTTGTAAAACTATTTGTGTTTCCACTTCGGTACGTGACGGAAAGAATGTTTCAACATGAAAACCTTAAGGAAGAAAACTCATGTTCACTTGAATATTGCGTGATGTTTTTCAGTAGTATCAGCTCTCAGGTCGCTTTAGAGAAGAAAACTCATGTTCACTTGAATATTGCATGATGTTTTTCAGTAGTATCAGCTCTCAGGTCGCTTTAGGGAAGAAAACTCATGTTCACTTGAATATTGCATGATGTTTTTCAGTAGTATCAGCTCTCAGGTCACTTTAGGGAAGAAAACTCATACCATATTCTCCTGAATACTTGAGTTTTGAGTAACATCAGTTCTCAGGTCGCTTTAGGGAAGACAATTCAGACGAACACTGGAGTTTTTAGAAGTATCAGTTCTAATCAACACAGAGTTTTCGATTATAAAGAATTTCAACTAATGGATTAAGTTTTGTATCATTTTCTGCCCTTTTAGGTGTTGAACTTGGTTTCATTTAATTTCATACAAACACTTGACGTGACGTGAGATAATAAATTTCGAAACTGCAGTTCTCAGCAGCTGATTTTTGTAAAGGTTTTAGTACCCTTTATATGTTAGGGTTTTAGTTGCGTTGATATGTTTCAAGCTACAAGTTAGGGTTTTAATACCGTTGATATGTTTCAAGCTACAACTTAGGGTTTTAGTACCCTTTATATGTTTCAAGCTACAAGTTAGGGTTTTGGTACCTTTCATGTGTTTCAAGCTACAAGTTAGGGTTTTAGTTGCGTTGATATGTTTCAAGCTACAAGTTAGGGTTTTAATACCGTTGATATGTTTCAAGCTACAACTTAGGGTTTTAGTACCGTTGATATGTTTCAAGCTACAAGTTAGGGTTTTGGTACCTTTCATGTGTTTCAAGCTACAACTT
>NW_013665781.1:246842-251730 GCF_000517525.1 Limulus polyphemus | reverse complement strand
GTACCGTTGATATGTTTCAAGCTACAACTTAGGGTTTTAGTACCGTTGATATGTTTCAAGCTACAAGTTAGGGTTTTGGTACCTTTCATGTGTTTCAAGCTACAACTTAGTGTTTTAGTATCATTTATATGTTTAAAGCTACAACTTAGGGTTTTAATGCCGTTTATATGTTTCAAGCTGCAACTTAGGGTTTTAAACCGCTGATATGTTTCAAGCTACAACTTGTCTTTTTTTTATTGATTTTTTACATGCACATTTATTTTGTAGTTAAGTGAAAATGAAATGTTTTGAATTAGTTAAGCTGTTGAAACATAACCGTAATAACAGAAATAATATACAATAGAATTCGTTATACGTATCCAGAAAATGTGCTTTGATTGGATTAGACCGTGATTTCCCGAAAAAAACATTTTCTTAGAAAAAAATAGAACATGGGTATATATATATATATATACACACAAACACATATATATATATACAATTAATTAGTTTCTTCAACGAGTAAACATTTCAAAAACTCCAAAAAAAAATGTTCCTACGGAGTTGCTGTATTTGTAAACACTCGCGTTTATGTTGAAATATGACTTGAATTGCTATAAAAATGAAATCAGGGTTTTGACATTAATTAGCCCTAAAACATTCTGCACTTTGAAATACCTTGTACATATTCTCTAGCCCTAAAATGCCTTTTGGTTAAATATTTAAAACTGGTACAGAAATATATTACTTTTTGCACTTTTTACTCACTAATTCAGTTTCATCTTGTCCCGCCATGTGTTGCCTGAGAGATTTTTGTTTTATAATCATCTGAGTCTACACGGTGTTTTAACAGAAAATTAGTTTTAAAAAAATCACACATATCCTCATTTCACAGGTAAGAGTGTAAGGATAAGTTGATAAGGTAATTGAGGTATATATTCGTTGTTTGTAGTTAATTTGTTTTGTTTTTTGAATATATTTTTCTTTAAACAAGAGCCCCCAGCGGTACGTCTTTGGACTTAAAATGCTAGAAACCGAGTTTTGATAACCGTGGTGGGCAGAGCACAGATAGCCCATTGTGTAGCTTTGTGCTTAACAACAAACAAACTGTTAACAAGAGTGGCATATGAGACGTTTGTATAAAAAATTTAATTCATTTGAATTCCACTTTAGTGTTTTTGAAAGTATATATTTTTACACTTTACCCAATTATAATTGTTCACTATTTATAAATCACATATGTTTAAAAAAAATATTAGAAACTAAATTTTTTAACCCTTTTACTTAACATTACTTTTATGTTATTTTTTCAAGAAATAGATAATTCTGCAAATTTGTGATATTAAAGCAAACCAGAATATATTTAATGAAGATATTTCGTTAAATTTTGAAACTTCTTTGAAACACTTTAGTTTCAAAAATATTAATCTCTTACTAAGACTTTCCCTTCTCTACGAATAATTGCAGTTTTTTTTTGTGATTTTTTTTACTGGTAAAACTTATATATTCTAGTAACAACACCTCTCTTACTTTAGATTAGGTTAAGTATCATTTTCCTGAGGTTCAAGCTAATTAGATCCACCTGTTTTCAAGCCAGAAAAAGTATTTAGTATTTCGGTATTTAATAAATCTTATACGTTTTTTTTAAGCATCCTTATCACCCTGTAAGTGTTTTAAATTAGTTAGAATGTTTAACATTTTATTACAAGAAGAGTTCTTCAATAAATATAAAAGCGATTGTACAAAATCTTCTGCATGACAAACATGAAATTGTTCCAGAAACAAAAGCTCGTAAGGCTGGTATGAAGCAGACGATGATAACTTTTCTTCTTTCTCTTTTAATACATAAAAGATTACGTGAATCGTAAACTTGTGAAAGTAAAAACGATAGATTATCATGTACTTTTGCGAACTAGACCTGGTTATTCGGTCCAGTGGAGAACGTGTGGGAGACAGAAACAAGAGAGACAAAAGGAAGAAGGGCCGGAGGAGAGGGCAGGGAAAAGACTCGAATATCCAGAAATGATGAGATTGGAAAATACTAGGAACAGCGCCCTGTTATGATTAGGAAGTTCCAGTTGTCGGAGTAGTGCCTTTAAAACTCGGATTATAGCCTGTCTCTCCACAATGTCGACAACATGCACTCCAAGTGAAAACGTACATTAGCTCGAGCTGGCGATGAAGAAAATGGATCACGCTACAGTTGTAGTTTCAGTGCTTTGTCGAGCTCCCGGAAAGAAATGAACGCTTATAGACGAAGTTAATTCTCCCGTAATCCACGCATTAGCAAGGCCCTTTTATTCGCTTGACAGGAGGCGGCTGTTATGAATACAATTATGATGGTGCTTCCACAGCAATGACCACAATAGAAGACACCACAAATGCATTTAGAAAGTGATGTCCTGGCTCTAGTTAAAGGAAAATCGATGCAATCCTTCAAGATCCAACACTCAACTATCTCCAGTTGTTTCAAATTAGTTGGATTTATAACGAGTTATCCTAGCGAACTCATTGTTTTATATTTCACCAATATATTTCAATTAACACTTAAAATACAACAATAAAATACACAACTCAATACAGACAGAATAACTGAAACAATACAAATAGTACAATAAATTCGTAAGAGATATCTTAAAGGAAGAGCAGTTTGTTTGTATTTAAGCACAGAGCTACACAAGGGCTATCTGTGCTCTGCCCACCACGGGTATCGAAACCCGGATTCTAGCGATGTATGTCCGCAGACACACCGCTGTGCCACTACTTAACCATACCGGATCAGTTTTCAATGTACATGTATAATGTACAGTTTTATAAATGACCTTAATACACCTAAGTACAATCCACGTGAGATATAAACATGCCCAATGTTTACTAAATCAATATAGTACTGAAATATACTGTTAAAAAGTTACATCAAAGAATTAAAACTGACACAACCTGAGTGGTTACAAAATGCTTAAATTCGAATTCTATTTTATCAACATGTACATTCAAGATAATGAATTGAATGTTTGTATTATCATCCATTAGTTTTTACATGAGTCTTGAAATGTTGTCATGCCTCATCAGCCAATCATTAAAGAAAATTGAGTGAAAATGAGGCTACAAAAGTGAAATTAAACTAAGCTTGTAAGTTAGTGTTAACTCATATGACGGAAGCATTGTAGCTAATCAGTATATATATACCAATATCTATAGTTAAATAAGTTAAAGTTCATTCAGCAGAAGTAAAGACTCCCAAACAGGCATTATAAGTTAAAGGTCAAACTAATACAAATAAACTTAGCTAACATGCTAAAGGTGTGAACTCTTAAACAGACTCATAAAAATTTTCAGACTAATCTTAGCAAACATAGGCTTTTAAAGACAACAACTCCTATACAGATTGTTTAAGAATAACATCCAGACTCACCTAAACAAACTTAGCACAATGTTAAAAGTGAGGACTATTATACGTTAGTATTTTTAGAATAAAGATCAGAGTTTCCTAAATAAACTTGGCAGAATGTTGAAGGTAAGAACTTCAACACAAATACTTTTAGAATAAAGCTCAGACTTTCCTAAATAAACTTAGCAGAAGGTTGAAGGTAAGGACTCCTCCACAAATACTTTTAGAATAAAACTTATACTAACTTCTAAACAAACTTGCCAAAATCTTGAAGATGAGAAGTTTACTCTAATACTTTTAGAATAAAGTTGAAGCTCTCCGAAACAAACTTAGAATATTGTTAAAGATAAGGACTTCAGGGTCTCCTAAAAAATATCTTAGCAAAATGTAACGGTAAGGACTCCTGCATAACCTTTTTTTATAATAAGGGTGAGCTTAATTTAAAATTAACTTAAAAATGTTAAAAGTAAGAACTCCTATTGACAAGTATAAACAAACTCAGACGAATTTGAAAGGCAACGACGTTTATGGTTCTTACACAAATCTTCTAAGGTTAAAGGTCAAATTGTTATAAGGCCAAGGAAGTTAATGCAGATTGTTTGAAGTTAACATTAAATTAACTAAAATCCTGTTCAAGGCTTTCTCTAAGTGGATTTAACTTCGCAGTATCATTAACATTTAAACTTTACCTAATAACAGTGTCAAAGGCTTTCACGTAAATAAAGTGACGAATAAAGTAAAATATAATAGAATTCAGTGCTATTGTTCCCTATGTAGTTTTACAGTTTTTTTTTCTGTTATGCTACAAAACAAGACATATATAATTAGAATAATATGCAAAAAGAAGTGAAGAAATAGATTATTTCAGAACTACGGGCAGAGCTACTACACAAAGACTACCTGCATATATACATATACACCTGGAAAAAAGTTAAGCACCCTCAAATATTTTTCAGGATTGCTTATTGAAAATAAGGTTTAATTTTCATGATGTCGAGCAACATTCATAATTTCAAACATAATTAAAAGGATGTGAGCGTTCAGGTGTGACATTTAAATCAGGCGCGTTTTTTTCCCCACGTGCAACTTGCCCCTTCTTCACGTCCAATATGCACTATTTTCTCGTGCATCAAATCCATATTTAAGTCCCGAATTTCTGAGTGCAAAATCATTTTAATAAGAATGGCAAGAAGACGGATATCAGAGGCGCAGAGATGGCAAATTATTGTCATGAATTCCGCTGGTATGTCCTACAAGGCGATAGGTAGACAGCTTGGCTATCATTACACAGTGATCAGCCGTTTGGTCAGAAAACATGTTGCCACCCAGAATGTTAAGGACCGTACTCTCTCTGGTCGACCATCTGTAACAACCAAACGTGAAGATAGGAGCCTTGGTAGATTGGTCAGCCGAAATCCGTTTGCAACAAGCACCCGTCTTAAAAGGCAGTGGTTACCTGGTCGTAATCTGTCAACCAGAACAGTAAGAAATCGTTTAAAATCTGCGGGACTGAAGTCA
>NW_013665781.1:241989-246052 GCF_000517525.1 Limulus polyphemus | reverse complement strand
CAAAGAAGTTTACGGAAATGTTTTGAACGTTCTTAATTGTCATCGATGGTTCAGCAAACTTCGTTCAGGTGACTTTAGCCTTAAAAAGTGTGTGACAGGGGCCGACATGTTGGAATTGATATTGATGCTCTGAAGACGCTTGTTGAGACTAACCCAAGACAACAGACTCGTGAAATGTCCCTGAAATTCCACATCTCTCATGAAACAATACGTAAACATCTAAGGAATATGGGAAAACTCCATAAAGATGGTGTTTGAGTGTTCCTCACAATAGATCCAAAATGAAACATTGTGCAATTAATGCATTTTAACTTGACAATGCCCTTTAGTTGGTCAAGACATTCACACCGCGTGTCATATTTTACCATCGCACTGAAAAAACTTCAAAACGTTAAAAAAAAATACTCGATAAGCTATCCCTCTTGAAGTACCCGGAGCTGTTTACTACACACTATAAATATATGTGAAGTTGGAATCTAAGAACACCGAGAACTGGCTTATTAGCAGCTGATAAGTTAATGTGCTTATTTTATATGTTCTGAAACAACTGCTTAGATTACACGTTTAATAAAATAAGAAGGTTTGTGTTATTAGAAGCTTGGTCTTCCTGTGGTGTCAAATTACATGTTTATTAAAATAAGAAGGTCCATTTTTGTGTTATAAGAATTTTGGTCCTCCTGTGGTGTCAGATTATACGTTTGTTGAAATAAGAAGGTTCTTATTTATGTTATTAGAAGCTTGAACCTCTTGTGGTGTCAGATTATACGTTTAATAAAATAAGAAGGTCCGTATTTGTATTATTATAAGCTTGGTCCTCTTGTGGTGTCAATTATACGTTTGTTGAAATAAGAAGGTTCTTATTTATGTTATTAGAAGCTTGAACCTCTTGTGGTGTCAGATTATACGTCTAATAAAATAAGAAGGTCCATATTTGTATTATTATAAGCTTGGTCCTCTTGTGGTGTCATATTATACGTCTAATAAAATAAGAAGGTCCGTGTTTTTATTATTAAAAACTTTGGTCCTCCTTTAGTAGTTTGGATACATGTTTCAAACTGATAGTGCAGATCGAATCTATGGCTATTTATGCTAACAGCTCAGAATGCCATCTGTAAACTATCATAGAAGAATAAAGTTAATGACAATATTTTATGTGAATCTCTTTAATAAAACGTTTTTTCTATAAATAAACACATGAGATAAGACCGATCGCACTTTTGGAACTTATAAGGAACTTGATCCACTTATCTACCAAATTAATAATCCTTTAACCTACAAAAAGATTTGAACAAAATGAAAAACGCAGAACGATGGAGGGATTACTGGTCGAGAGAGCGACTACTAATGTGTGCGCAACCATTTCAATAAATATTTTCCTAATGCAAAACGTTTGACAAATATATCTATATATACATATCATGAGATAATTTTCTGTTTCATTTTATTATAGGTTAGGAAAACCGCAAGTCATGTATTGATATTTACCTATTTCTCCGAAAACACATTATGATAAATAACCGCCGTATTAGTTTACCGCCGTAATTTTCAATAATAAATAGTATGCTTTATTAACAAATTAAGTAAAATAATTAATTTGACGTACGTTTACCAGAAATGTTCATAACAGTGCATCAGGTTCCACAAAATAATAAGTAAATTTATACTATATCTTAAAGAATTTTCGGGATTATCTTAATTGATCATTTGTTGTAAATGTCTGAAATATATGTTGATTTTCAACTCATACAGAAGCAATTTCTGCATTGAATCACACAAACGCATGCCCCACAGTGGCAAGGACTTATAACGCTAGAAAGAGCGGGTTTCGATACTCGTAGTGGGCAGAGCACAGATAGCCCATTGTGGAATATTGTGCTTAACTACAAACACAAACGAACTCTATACATTTCTGCAGGCGAAAACTATAAGATTAGTTTGAAAAAACAACTTGGTTATTAATCAACAGGGTATTGTTTATGGAACCAGCGAATGTGTTTGGTTGTCTAGAAAATTAGCAACCGAGATGTTTTTCTTTCACTCACCTTTTTCCAGTTTGCAAGAACTGGTTTTTGTTTTTCCCATATCTAAGCCGTATGGTTCTGAATTACGTTATCTCCATAGAAATTATATGTGATATTGGATTATAATAAATCAGGGGTTCAGACTTACAGTGGCCGAATTAGAATGATTTGACAAACAAGTTTTCTTAAAATTTGTCTTCTAATAGACAGCACATACGTCGTTTATAGTGTCAAATCAGTCACTCTAACTTAAGGTATGTGTTAAAAGTTCATGTAAACACCCAGAGGGACTTCTGGGTTTTCATTACAATATGATACCAAATGGCCCGCCTGAACGGATTAAACTTCCATCAGGAAAACACGGTTAACTTGATCTGCGGCGTCCATTAGCTTTAGGCAGCACTCTTGACTTTACAGATAGCGTTGCTGTAACAGTAAACATAGAAATCTATCCCATAGAGACACGGATTAAATGTAACAAGATCAGCTGCTAAAAAGCAGAGAAGATTGGTAATGTGTTTCGGAACAGCAAACTTTGATAAGTCTAGGTCTCGGAAGGCTTAGAATATCTGGCGCTCCATTTGAAAGAAAACACAATTTTGAATTGTGTTTCGTTCATAATTCAGTCCATTCTTAGCCTCAAGGGATAGATCGTCAAGGTTCGTAAGCATCAAAAAGTTTTATAGCAGCTGTCTTCCATAAATACAGTTTGTGAGACACAACTTATAATCTGTATTGCATTGAAAGCAGGGAAACAACAAACGGACAACAACTTTTAGAACGTTACCCTTAAAACGACCATGTAATCAAATATGAAGAAATATTTAATATTATTATTTGATAAACACGAATTTAGTAATGGTGAATCTGCCTTAGCCACACCAGTATATTTTTTTAAGTTAAGCACAAAGCTACACAATGGGCTATCTGTGCTCTGCCCACCACGTCCGTAGAAATATACCGCTGTGCCACTGGGGACTACACCAGTAGAACTATTTTTGCAGATCGAATGAATACTTTAGACATTAATAATCGTCTAAATATTATTTTAGTTTACAAATATTTAGCACAATACTAGACCACCCGTGACCCGTTGGGTCACCCACTATTCAAAGGTTATGAAGAATTCAATCTAATTTCAATATTGCACCGAAATGAAGGTTGATTTTGAGATAATTTAACTAACTATTTCAATCCATTCGTGTTATTCATAATTCAAGAAAAGATATTTGATTGTTGATCAGGAGTAAAAGGAAAGACCATTTCATTTTTCAAAAAAGTAAAGTCAGAGTTTTTAGGTATTGTGATGAATTAGTTCATTAAGTTGTGGTCTTTCCTCTTAAACCTTCTATAAATAAGAAACAGTTACACTTTATTTTTTCTTCTAATTACCTACCATAACCAAGGCACATTATTGTTTTTGTCATCTTACGCCTTTTAATGAAGATGGGAATATTGACAGGGAAATGGATTTGAACGAAGAAGTTTCGTAAAGAGCGCGAACGGTAGTGTGATATAAAATTACTCATGCTAGAAATTTTCACAAAAGTGACCCGAAAAACGACGCTAACTCGGTAACCCGTGGCCCGATTTTAACGAGACTTGTTTTATTCTGTTTCTATTCTCATTTCATTACAAATATTGCGCTATAGTGCGCCGTTTTTGCAGTATTTAATTACAGACAAGCAAACAAACAAACAATCTCAGAGTTTTAGTAGTATATAGATTACTCATCTAGGTATTTTTTCTTTTTGTCTTTTTTTCACAATAAAAATGCCAAATAAAGTGCATTCAATGAAGACTATTCATGCTGTCGATTTAATAACTAATAGTTTCAATTATTTTCTATTAATATTTCACACTTCCTGAAACATACAATATTATTAATGTTTGGAAACGGCTTGAATGAGTAATGAAGAAAAACTTCAATATAAGTTTAACATAACAGCAAATGTACAACGTTTCGAGAAGGTGTTGATAATGACAGAACCTTGTCGAAACGTTGTACATTTGCTGTTATGTTAAACTTATATTGAAGTTTT
>NW_013665781.1:239516-241979 GCF_000517525.1 Limulus polyphemus | reverse complement strand
AAAACTTCAATATAAGTTTAACATAACAGCAAATGTACAACGTTTCGACAAGGTTCTGTCATTATCAACACCTTCTCGAAACGTTGTACATTTGCTGTTATGTTAAACTTATATTGAAGTTTTTCTTCATTACCTATTCAAGCCGTCTCCAAGCATTATTAGTTTCAAAATGGGTTCCTCGTCATCGAATTTGAATACAATATTATGCAATACGTTACACTTCACTTATAACACAGCGGCTATTCCAAATATTTTATCACGTGCTTCAGTACAGGTACCATCGTGTCTGGATACTCATAAATAACATGTGATTTTAGGTTTTTTTAGCTGTGGAAATAGTATGCAGTGTTTATAATAATGTGCGTGCTTTTATTATGTTTTGCTACAGTTCAACATCACTATTACAGCATTTATTAACTTTTATTCTGCAGTTTTATGCAAATAATTTCAGAAAGAGAACATTTCTCCACTGTTAATTTGAATCTTGAAACATAAAATTAATTTATTATCATAACTGACCTGTTTAAACTAGAGTATTTCCAATTCGTGCTATAGAACGCCACTACGAATTAATGGATGATAGTCATTAATGTCCAAATACTGCAACAAGTTCGTCCGAACGTTTCGGTGCTGCAAAGAGTAACAAGAATGAAACAGTAATATCTGACAATGGATTAATTAAGTTTTATCAATGTCCAATCTTATTTAAAAATACCCGAAACCTTCTACAAAACGATATTCTGAATGATCTAGCACTGTTAGTTTACATATAGACGGAAACTAGAAAACTTAACAGTGAGTCAAAGAGAACCACTGTCGTCTATAGTTCTGCAACTATCTCTTAGTCACGTGACACAAAGATAAAATCATCATCTTGCAAGTTTTATCATGAATAAGAAGTGCCTTACCATTGGCATGCAGGAAAATAACCCGGATAGTTTTTCGTTTCTTGCTAATGAAGATCAGATGGATTATCTACTGAGCATACAAATTGATTAGTCTAATGAATGACACTACCGTCATCATATAGATCCACCAATGATACCGAAACGACATCGTTGTCGGTTGGAGAACTTCTGGTGGAAATGCAGATAAAAATAATAATACAAAATACGTAGAGATTTATGAGTACACCAAAAAAACAGATGTTTACGTTTTTAAGTGCTGAAGAAGATAAATACCTGCTTACTTTTCAGAAAGGATCTGAGCCAACTTTGTTTATCCGACTTTCGGCTTATTCATTTTTCATGAAGAAGATAACTATGATGTCAACGAATGTCATAAATAAGGTGATAAAATTTAGATGACAACATAATTATATTGCAAATAAAAAGAAAGTTATTTTGATATATCATACTTAAAGGGGGCTGTCATAAATACAATAATAAATATTAGCTTTATTTGTTTGTAATATATTAAAATTAGTCCTACTCTGTTACATGAATATCTATTCATTATTATACCATTTAGTTCACTGTGAACTATTCTGTTAAGTCAACAGTCAGTTGTTATATTGCTTATAGAATTTGCACTAAAATCACTTCACCAAGACAACTGTTGAGTATTATACCATTTAGTTCGCACTGAATCACTTTGTTAAGTCAACAGTCAGTTGTTATATTGTTTATAGAATTTGCCCTAAAATCACTTCATCAAGACAACTTTTGAGTATTATACCATTTAGTTCACACTGAATTACTTTGTTAAGTCAACAGTCAGTTGTTATAGTGTTTATGTAGTTTACACTAAAAATCACTTCACCAAGACAACTTTTGAGTATCATATTATTTAATTTAAATTATTTAAAACCAAACGCTGAGTATTTTATCATTTAACGACACTTTTTTTAATGAGGGTATGTTGTTATTTGTTGTTGTTTTGTGGAATTTTGAGCAAAGTGACTCGAGAACTATCTGCGCTAGCCATTCCTAGTCCTGAAGTAATAGACTAGAGAGAAGGTAACTAGGCAACCACCTACCGCCGCCTATTGGGCTACTCTAAATTTGTCGTTCCAATACTAATCACTGTTATTCAGGTTTGTTTTTCTTGCACTGTTTCTATTCTCTCGTTCTTCTTGTTGAAAACGCAAGACGTTCAAAAAAGCGCTTAGTAAAGCAAAATATTCTTAAAATTATTGTAATATTTTTCATTGATTTGTTTGGAGAAAAAACAAGCTGTGAATAATTTTAAACAATGAATATTAAGCAAGTATATCAAGGAATTAAGGATATTTGTAATATAAATATTATATATATGCATGTGAGTACATATGTATATATATATATGCACGTGAGTACATATGTATATATATATATATATATATTTATATATGCATGTAAGTACATATGCATATCTATATATATAAAAGAGGAAGTTTGTTTATTTTGTTCGCTATAGGAAACCAAACAGTTGAACTTTCAAATTTTAAAATAATAACCAGTTTTTACAAGAAATTTAATGGTG
>NW_013665781.1:223385-238632 GCF_000517525.1 Limulus polyphemus | reverse complement strand
ACACACACACACACACTACACTATATATATATATATATACACTTTTATTCAACAGCCTTTTCGTATTGAAACACTGGCATGGTAACCCACTCAAGTCTTGTTACTTCGTCTCTCGCACTATGTGAACTATGTTCTTGTTTCCATAAAACATCAAACAGCCCGTTTCTTGAGGCGTGGGAGCAAGCTATTTAACAGCTGGTAGTGATAATTGATGGTGAATGGTCTACTGGCCCAGTTTGATATTTTGTTTTGCCGCAAGAGGACGCCCCATAGCGTAAGCCGGAAGGGTAAATGTTTTCCTTTCTTTAAGTAGGGCATATCTAAACAATGAAGGTACCAGATAACATTACAGTTTCAACAAATTAGAATAGTGCTGGTAGAGTGACCTGATGTTATAGTCTCTTGAAATTGTAAATAATATACCAAACGCTATTCTTATGTTTGAGAGTCCAAAGTTAAAGCTTTTGTATTTGTAACATGTTCGATGCGCTGCTTGGTCAGTTAGACATGCACTTTGACAACCAGTTTGTGTAAAGATACACAAAACATTATCATTGTGACAGTTTATTTTGACATCCCTTTTAAAATATATATATATATATATATATATAAATATACTTTCATGGCTCTATAAACAAAACTTCTGTTTTTATACGTGAATGTAAAGAGCGAATAAACATTATCAAATAGAAAATTTCAAGCACTTATAATTGAGTTGCGTATCTAAATAAGTGATATAAGTCTTTTGTTTTACAGAGTAACATTTTGATGGAGCTTTGTTTGTAATTAAGCACAAAACTATACAATGGGCTATCTGTGCTCTGCCCACCACGGGTATCGAAACCCGGATTCTAGCGTTGTGAATCCGCAGACATACCACTGTGCCACTGGGGGCATATCTATATTTTGAAAAATGTAATGTTAAACTGATAATTTTAGTTTCTGACAATTATTTTATACGTACGCGTGAAAAGTTGCACAGACAGTTAGCATTATTATTGTTAAGTTGCACAGACAGTTAGCATTATTATTGTTAAGTTGCACAGACAGTTAGCATTATTATTGTTAAGTTGCACAGACAGTTAGCAGTATTATTCTTAAGTTGCACACACAGTTAGCAGTATTATTGTTAAGTTATGCTTGTTTTTATTTATGAAAAAGCAAACAAATTCTGTGTATTGTACGTTCTGAATGGAGCCAGCTTTCATTTGTAAAACCAAGCATCTGATATTATAACCAATCTTCAACCATAGCTAATTTTAGAAATCTTAAAAATGCTAATCAACTGCTTAAAAAAAACTAGTCACATTATATAGACCGTGTTTATTACACTGATAAATAGCATAATTAATTTAGTTTTTGTATTTTGCATTTATAGCAAAGCTACTAAGCCTATCTGCTGCTGTGCCTAATTTTGAACTAGTGACCCCATGGTAGACAGACAGTCATCAACACCCGCCTACTCACCATCCATGTTAAGGGATTGACTATCACACTTATAGTGCACCAACAACTTAAAGTGTGGGGAATATTTCGTGGTATCAACCGTATCGCATAGTTTCGAACGCAGTTTGCCAGATTCGAAATCCACAATACTACCATAAAGCCAAACCATATTCTTATTTTTGAAGTTAAAGAACACACTGTTTAGTAAGATAAATAAATGGTGTTTCTCCGACGTCAAAAATAAACAGATTTTTACATTAAGCCAAATATCATAAAAATTATAATAAATAATTTGAACGACTGTATCGCAGTGTGAACAGAAGATTTCGATAAAATAAAAATAAAACAAAAAAACACTTAAAATAAAAAATATAAGCCATATTATCGACGTATTTACTTGTTGTTTTAGGACTAACTTGTCTAAAGCTTGGGAAAAAGCCGCAGAATTAAACTAAGAAAACGAAGACTTTTTTCAGCTCATTGTCCTGCGCTGACGCTGAAAAACCTAGTAGTAACTAGCGACTATATAACAATTTCTCAGGTGGCATCTCTCGCACTAGCGCACGTGCATGACCAAACCTTTACACCTCCCTCCCTTTTCCACCGTCTTTGAGTCGGACAGAGATGAGTTTTTATTGAGATAAGCCAACATCCAGGCTTGCCATGGTATGTGGGAGATGGTAGTAATGAACTCTGAAATATGCAGGTCCAGTAACGCTTCTTTTGACGGTGCCTCAAGGCTACAAACATTCATTACAGAAGCGGTGCCCGGGCTGACAGTGTGCAGCCAATGTAAGATCTGACCTTTCACCTGGTGACACTTAGTTACAAGATTTGATAACTATGACAACGAGCTCACAAGCTAACAATATTACCGAAGTACCGTGCTGGCGACCTTGACCTTACTAGCGATACAGAGAGGGATTTGCAGAAATAAAAGTTCGGGAGTCGTCTTCTCAAAGGAGGAAGGACTACTACAGTTTGACCTCGGAGGCTATCGATGTTTAAGCTGTGACTCATGCAAAGAGAAGTATTTCGAAAGGCTTCTGGATCAAAAGTATGCTGTAAATGGTCTTCTTAGTAATGTTCGGATAGACGTATTTTTTCTTGTAACGTGTCCAACAGCCTGTTACACCAGGTGTTCAACAAATAAGTCAATCCAGTAACCTTTAATATAATGATCTTTTGTCAGGGCCTTTTGTTGTGAACGGCTACTGTCAGTCCTTAACCATGTTTTCAACACAAAGATTCTTTGCTCTGTAGAAGGTTTTTGTTATTGACTTTTTCAATATTAACTCAAACCTGTAAAAGAAAATTCAAAGGTAGTTAGAAAGACTAATGTGCTAGAATAAATAAATAAATGTAAGAGTGGTTTATTTTTAACATTGTTATTTGACAACAAATACGTGTATCAATATCATTAATAAAGTGGACATAAAAATTTGTTGGTTGAGCTTATTCGGACGTATCAGTGGCGCTCTTTGTCTGTTTGTTTGTTGTTAAGCGCAAAGATACACAATAGCATATTTGTGATGTGCCAACCACGGGTATCAAAATTCATATTTTAGAGTTATAAGCCTTTATAATATCTGCTGAGTCACTGGGGAGGAGGGAGACATAGTGACGCATAAAAACAATTAAGAAAATTAAACTTTTATTCTGTTCATCTTAATCATCAAACTGACTTTGAAATACAATATTCTTTAGCTTTATAGCTGAATGAACTTTAAAATATCGTAATGTAATTTTATAAGTCCTAGATGAAGTCTCTGATCATCTCTCAACTCTGAGTGCTTTATAAAAGCAACGCTCAATCCCGTTATTAATTTCAAGGAGCCATACAAGGCCCTTGTGGCGGCGGGTGCTGTTGCCTTCCATCAGACTAGGCATTCAAAATTAGGGCTATACCCTAATCCTTAGGTATTTGGTCTGGTCATTCAGCCCATATGAGTGTAAGCTACTGTTGAGAATTCCAATTCCAACTTATAGTTTTTCTCCATTACAGAGATCCTGCCACTTTATCATTACAATGGTCTTTCAACTTTATAATTACAAGTGCCCTGCAACTTATAATTACAAAGGCCCTGCAACTTTATCATTACAAGAGTTCTGCAGCTTTATCATTGCAATGGTCCTGCAACATCCCCATTAATTGCTTGTTAATAAAATCTGTATTCTCCAGCTTCATCATTAAGCGCTTTTTTATAACACCAGCTATCTATGAGTTTCGTTTTTACTTCTTCGTTTAAAACATCCACGTTTTATAACTGAATCATTACATATTCTTTTATAACACTAAGCTATTGTAGCTTCGTCATCATAAGTTTACTTATAACACCATTATTCAATGGCTCCATCGCTACTTCTTAATTTATAATACAAGGACTTTTCACTTTCGTTATTCTTTGTTCATTATAACACGTGGGTAGTAAATCTTAGTGAAGACCATAACAGCTATTGTTCGTGATATAAATAGCGTCTCAATCACTACTGTCTCTGTCGTATCCCAACCGGGTTTATCGGCCTTGGTATTGGACTAAACAATTCGCCGACTCTGGATAGGTCAGATATAGCGTGGGTGAAATATCGTTATACATTCTTCTCTACTTTCACTCATAACTTCTTAGAATGTTATAACACCATAGTTTTCCATGTTCATCATTATGTATTGGTTTACAACACCACGGTTCTGCAACTCCATCGTTATATGTTTGGATGTAACTCCAGTGTTTTACGGTATCACTGTTATACATATATAACATCCGGGTTCTGCATCATAATCAGTATCTATTTAAATGTGACTCCAGTGTTCTACAGTATAATTGTTATATGTTTGTTTTTAACATACCGGTCTGCAATTTAATTCGTAACTGTTCATTTAAAGAACAGTATTTGTATAGAAATTTATTACAATTTATTATTTTATAGCATTAAGCCTCCTCAGTTTCATGGGTTACGACATTATTGTAATAACAATAATCTCTAGTTTCACCTGTAAGTGCTAATCTATTATATCATGCACGATTCTACAGCTTAATAAACAAGTGCTTGTTTGTAACTGCAAGATTGTACTGCTTAGAAGATATAAAATATTCTATAGGTAAACGTTTCAATTACCACAGTTTCATAACTATACGACTAATTAATTTAATATTTATATATTTACAAACTTGAAATATAAATTATGTTATATTTAGAGACTTTAAATATAAATT
The DNA here is from genome assembly GCF_000517525.1 of Limulus polyphemus. Lineage (NCBI taxonomy): Eukaryota > Metazoa > Arthropoda > Merostomata > Xiphosura > Limulidae > Limulus > Limulus polyphemus. The sequence goes on along the minus strand of NW_013665781.1, from coordinate 233,971 downwards.
CTCTTATATTTACAGCCTTGAAATATAAATTATCTTATATTTAGAGACTTTAAATATAAATTCTGTTATATTTAGAGACTTTAAATATAAATTCTGTTTTGAGTGTGTATTGTCAATTCGCCAATATTCTGTAACTTTACTACTCATGTTTACTTTTAAAAGACCCTCGGTATCTCAGCGATAAGCATGAGAACTTAAACGCTAAAATTCAGGACTTGATCTCTGCGGTGGGCCCAGCACAGATATCCCACTTGTGCAGCTTTGCGCTTAAGAGCGAACTTTGAAAAATCTCACATTTTAGACACCAACGCTACTATTCAACCCCCAGATATCTTAATTTGACTGTAAAACAATTCAAAACTATAAAGTTTTATTTTACGAAACAGAGCACGCTTAAAACATAAACTTTTATTACCTTATAATTTCAGTAATAAGTCTTTAAGCATGGTTTCGCTATATTTTAATGATAAAGATAACTCGATGATACTAACAGTATTATTGGACGTTTTTGGTATAATAATTATAGCACATGAATTACTATATTTTGACTGTTTTATCTGCGTAAAATATATATAAATTTTACAACTTGAGCATCCGTTTTGGTATTTCATATGTATTAAAAATAATTAAAAACCTTCTTACAGTTTCGAGAAGATAAAATATATATAAACCGACTGTTTTGCTTCAAATAATACAGTGGATTCTTCAAATAAAAGGTAACTTAACTCCTCTGATAATTAAAAGCTTTGTTCCAATAAGTTCTATAGCCACCCAATATAATTCGTACGTAGCATGACCTCTTGATTAACGTTTTGTATTGTGATATTTAATGTTTTCACTATTACGGTGGGATGTCAAAACCTAACTCATCACCTGTTTGGACTAAAAGCTTACAGTTCATATTTCCCATTATAGCCAGGACTTAATCATCGTTTTACGAGAATTACGCGTTTCTGTGGCTGGTCACAAAGAATGATTTATATAAATGGGAATAAACATACAGTATTGAAAATCGTAAAATCACCCAGTGGGCGATACCAGTTTTATATAATCTATTGTAAATATGGCAACGGCTCATCGCTAAGCTACTTTCAGTGTTTGATTGAACTACTATTTTTCACTTTTTAAAAAGACAAACATTTGAGTGGGTAAAAGCGAAAAAATCTCACAAATTCTATTACGGTAATTCATCGTAGTTAGATCATGAGTTCAAGGTGTATTTATTTAGCCCTCGTGTTCTTGGTTAAAAAATTAAACAACGTTTGGTCGTACACGGCAATGACAAACAACGTTAAGTAATATGGAACAATAACAGACAAGGCCTAATTGGGTGGTCTCTGTTCGCTGACGGTAATTCACTACTTTCATTATGGGTTTTGTGGAATTGCATGCTACACGTGGCTTTCCGTGTTCTTCTTTTAACAGTGTATGTAACCGTTAGCCAAGGTTGGATGGTTACTGTCAATCCAAATTTAGTTGTTGTCAGAAAATATGAGCATTAGGCCTGCTCTTCAGTGGCAGCCGGTAACGCACAAAAACCTTGTCTGCCTCGTGTAGCCAATGAGGTAATTGATACTCTATGACTCTATTGTCCGCTATGAGGGTGGGCAATTTCTAACTTACCTGAGGCCACCAGAAGTCTATACCTGTATGAATTCGGACAAAAATAGTCCAGTCAATAATGTGTTTCTACAAGCGTGTGTCTAAACCTGGGTACATATAACATCGTTTGAATTTATGCATGGTGCTGTTCACGTGTACGTATTTCTCCTGGCTTCATTCTTACATGATTGCACAAGGAAATCCTGTTATTGAAGTATCGCTTAACAAGCCATCCCAAGAAGCCATACAACTGAGTTAACAACAAGGCTTCACCTGGGATACGTTACTTGTGCGGCTGCAGAGAACGCTGTACAAGGAAATGCTTGGTTTACCTTATGAGCGAGAATTAGTGTTGCTTGTTAAGGTGGCTCTAAAGACTAAAAGGCAGAAAATGAGTTTGCTCTAGCAACGAAAAGGAGAAATTGAAAGTTAGCTGAATTTTTTTAATGTCTGTTGTTTATCACTTCATCAAATCTTTCTCTCAAGGATAAGTCATTTCTCTCTCTCATTCATTTATTAATACAAAGATATGTTAAAAAAAAACGCTGACAATACCGAAAGAAAAATGAAAATATAATACGAGCAGCAGTGCTTATATGGCGTTTCGAAAAACAATTAAATTCGAAGAAGGAATGCAATTACAATATTTCATTATGAAATCTGTCTTATTCCAAGAACAGTATCAGTTATTTTTACATTATTCGTGTAAATCTAAAATCAAATCATTGCTTATTTTCATTAGATAGTTTCGGAACTAAGCAAAGGGAGACGCATGCATCCATTCGCGTCATATTATTAAATCGTACTAATTTAAGTCTAAATGATGATATAAATAAACTATATATGAAAGAATTTGATATAAATGGTGTTTTCTTTCCTTTCATATATATATATATATATATCTGTATATACATATAATCGTTTAAAACACATAAAAATACTCTAAATGTGAGTGAGAATAGAAGAGAATACGGACTTACTCATTAATAAAACGTTTGACTAACAACTTTTGTGTGTTATTGATCTTTATCCTAATTCCGATTTGTAAAAGATTCGTATATAACTGATTAAAATTACATCAACTTAATGTAGATTACACCATAACAGTTGTTGTTCATGTAGTGTCCCAGTCGGCCTAAAGATCCCTGCTATTAGGCGAAAGGCTTCATCGGCATGGATGTAGCAGATATAGTGTGGTTGATATTGTTAGACATTGTAGCAGATATAGTGTGGTTGACATTGTTATACATTGTAGCAGATATAGTGTGGTTGACATTGTTATACATTGTAGCAGATATAGTGTGGTTGACATTGTTATACATTGTAGCAGATATAGTGTGGTTGACATTGTTATACATTGTAGCAGATATAGGGTGGTTGGCATTGTTATACATTGTAGCAGATATCGTGTGGTTGACATTGTTATACATTGTAGCAGATATAGTGTGGTTGACATTGTTAGACATTGTAGCAGATATAGTGTGGTTGACATTGTTATACATTATTTTTTACTTTTACTCATAAGTTTTTAGAACATCACCGTATCCTGCTTCTCGTGCAATAAATATACACGAACTTTATTATACTCCGTAAACCGTCCTCAAATACGTTACATTTTTGTTTCTTTTAGCCCTAAACTACACAATGGGCTATCTGCGATCTGTCCACCACAGGTAACTGAGCCCTGGATTTTAGTGTTGTAAATCATTGAATTTGTCGCTGACTCACTGGGAGAAAAGAATTTGTCACCTTTCCAATTATTCAATACTAGAGAAGTTCGTGTTAATTGAATGAAGTTTGATTTCACCTATACACGTCAGTACGGCTATGCTCGCTGGATCCGGATGTTTAGACGCTAAGTGAGTAACATACTGCTCTTTCAGACAAACAAGACATAAAAAGAAGCGTAGGTCATTCGTAAAGCGCTAGATTCCTTTGTTTGTTGGTTGGTTGTTAAGCACAAAACTACACAACTGGTTATCTTTTCTCTTCCCACCACAGGCATCGACACCCGGTTGTTAGTGTTAGAAACAGTTTTACCGCTTTCGAATTCCAGAGACTGTGAATTACGATTCGTGGCCCCTAGTGCCACAGCGGTATCTCTGCGAACTTACAACGCAAGAAACCGGGTTTCGATGCCAGTTGTGGGCAGAACACGGATAGCCCATTGTGTAGCTTTGTGCTTAACTTCAAACAACAACAACGATTCGTAGCCCGCTTCCGCAAAAACGTGCTTCGCACTTTGGGATCGTTGGTGCGCTATGATAGTGACAGTCAAATCTCAGTATTTGGTCAGACAAAAGTAACCCTTTGGTAGTGGGTGCTGTTGACTGGTAACTTCTTCTCCCTAGTCTTTCAGCTCAAAATTAAGGACGACTGTGCGCAGATGTTCCATTGTTTAGCTTTGTGCGAAATATTCTAAAATGAAATAAACAAACCAAGATATTTTATTGTTTATTTATTTTTATTTTTTGACAGTCAATTTAAATATATCTTAATACATTTGATTAGCTTAAATGCGATTAGAGCTGCAGAATTGTATTTATAACCAATTCATTCAAAAATTCCTTATTTATTAACTTTGTTCTTTTTAAATCACACATGATTCAAAGTTGATAAATGTCAGTATTTTCCATCAAAATAATAATTATTTCCTGTTTTATAACAAAAAAAAGGCTTTTGCATATAATACAAATTATTATACTGAATTTTCTTAAAAAAGTATTAACTTAATTGTTTTTGTCAACTTGAATGATCAAAGAAACAATAACACCGACAAGTCGAACTTTCATTAAATGGAAACGTGTTAGCTATATGAGACAGTGGCCATTTGAAAAGCTGCTGCTTCTCTTTCACTGTGTCAGGAAACGTGTTAGCTATATGAGACAGTGGCCATTTGAAAAGCTGCTGCTTCTCTTTCACTGTGTCAGGAAACATACATAGAATTAATCAACTGAGGTTTTAGTCATAAAGCAATTAAGAAAAAAAATCTAAGAAATATACACGCTGTATCTAAAGATTTTAAACTGAGTACAAATCACTCACAATGTAGCTATGTGAAAGATCAAATAATACACGTACATGCGTATGATTAGAATCAAACAAACTTTATAAATAATAAAAGCTTCTAGTTAAATTAATATATATTTGATAGTTTTTACGAAAAGTCGGGTTGTAGTAGCATATCTTATGAAATTAGGTGAGTGTCAAACACTATTAATAGTTTAAACTAAATAACATAAATATGGAAAACTCAAAAAGAGTGGTATAATGCTTTTTTTTTCAAACAACACTGTAAGTTGTTAACTTAGCCACTCGTGTTAAAAAGTTTGTCATACAAAAATGTGTTTGAAATTTTGCTTCTACTCGAATTAGTTTTAATAGGTATCCAAATGATATAATTGCCAAAGATACAGCAAAAATATTTCATTAAAAATTATTTGAAAACTAAACAAAGCTTAAAGACAAACACAGAATTTAAAGCTTTAATGGTCATGAAACTTTTTCCCCCACATGATAAAATTTAAAATTTTCTTTCCAATACATGTCTGTTTCGGACGGCATGCTATCTTATTGGGGATATTTTATCAAGTTAACACACGCGCATCTGAAAAGGCATTTTCGAATTTAAGTTAGTGCTGTGATTTATTTTGTAAATTCATAAGTTAAAGATTGAACCTCAGAGAGAGAGAGAGAGAAAAAAAAATGCGAAGGAAAGATTTATGGTTTCAGTCTTTTTGTTCACCTAATCTAGCAGGCGTGTTACCGCTACTGTAGTAATAACGTTGTCCTAGTCTATATTGTATTATATGTTGACTTGCTACTAGCATGGTAGAAGCTGGAGTGCGATTTAATCCTCCACTACCATCTTCCAACTTTCCCGACGGAGTTCTCTGGCGTAATTATTTGAGGATTATGGTGGTTAGCGAACTACCAGCTCATTTTGTTCACGGATTAGGAAGCGTCCCCGGAGAGTAGTAGCTCAAATTCGCTCTTCAAGGCTTTAACATTTTTTTATACGTTGCTTCGAAACTTACACATATGTACATTATAAATAAGGTCATCTGTATTTCTTACAAGCACGATGAGAATGTTGGTAGAACCTTTTGGTCAATTATGTATTCTGAAGCAATAAAACGGCGAATGAATCGTGTCATCCAGTTCCTTATTAATCTTAAAAAGGTAATGATGAAAATATTATAGATGAGTACACATGTTCATTTTATTATGTGTTTGCTTAACAAATATGTTGCATAGTGAGAGGATAAACGTATTTCTCGAATTACATTCTATTAGACAATTATGTATATATACATTATAGCATTTTCGATTGGCTAGCTTTAATGGTTCGTCATGTGATCTGAAATGTAAACGGCTGGTCATCCAGGCCTCTCTACCCAGTAAACGTTTAATAGAAGTGACCTGACATCCTTATAGATCATGATATTTCTCTTCATTATGGAGTATGGGTCACCACGAACAGCAGGGGACCGGCAAACAAGCTCACCCTTTCATCCGTGGAGGCGTTATAATATGACGGTCAAATCCACTATTCATTGGTAAAAGAGTAGTCCAGGAGCTGGTGGTGGTTGGTGATGACTAGTTACCTTCCCTCTAGTCTTTCACTGCTAAATTAGAGACGGCTACCGCAGATAGCACTCGTGTAGCTTTGCGGAAAATTCAAAACAAAAAACAAACGAACAGCAGGGACATGGCTTTGCGGCATGTTTTATGATTAAAATGCAAAGTTAATAAGCTCCTAAGGTATCTTTGATCACTCCTACTAAAGGGCTGTTCCCAGAGGATTTTTAGTGTCTGGGGTCAGTTGACGGGATTTGACACATAATGATGAAATTCGGTAAGTATGCAAGGCATTAAACTTGGTCAACCCCTCTTCTTCAGCGTTATCATCCATTAGACTGAAGTCAGGAGTTTACAACAGCGCCTGACATATTCAAATGTGAAGTCTGTTTCTAGCCGCTTGTACACCAAAACAGCCTTTATCATCTGCGATCATCTCATTCAGACTCGAAGTAGGTACACTATGATAGTGGAAATCCAGAATCAACAGATAGTTCGTCTGCTTGCGCTGTGGACAATTGTTCAGGCGTCAGAGTAATGTGTACCATTGGTTTTAGAAGTAGTTCCACATTCTTGAACCTGCTGTAATTGGACGGTTTTCATTCGTTCAATAGTACTCCACTTGAATAAAATCTTAGATGTAGCTAAGTTGGACTACTTTGAACGTATTGATTCACCTGAAAGTGACTAAGGTTAATACTGTCTTGTAACAGTAAGTTTGCCTTGTTATAACTATAATATTACATATGTTTGCTTTATCATAGCAATAATGCCCCCCAGTGGCACAGCGGTATGTCTGCGGACTTACACGCTAGAAACCGGGTTTCGATACCCGTGGTGGGCAGAGCACAGATAGCCCAATGTGTAGCTTTGTGCATAAATTTAAACAAACAAACATAGCAATAATAATAGATTTTTCGATTACCTTTCAAGTGTTGAGCTTCATAAATATAATAGACCAAAACAAAGTATCCAATAAAGAATAGTAAATTAGTACTATAGCAATCATGGCTTTCACAAATACACGTACCTAGTTTGTTCATATATATATATATATTATAGTTGAATATGGATTTGCTTTCTCCCAGCACAAAGAAAATTGAAATAGTCTACGTACTACTTCTACTGGCTTTTCCTACAGAGAAAATGTACCCGATATATGGCTCATCACCCATTGCAGAAGCACCACAGTCTCCACAGGAATACGTAGAATGTCTGCATTCTGCAATAGCTGATACGCACGAATTTGTGTGGCAACAAATGAATAAAGTGACCAAATATGAAAAGAGACATTGCATTGTGTCGCTCTGCGAGATCGCATCTAATGACGGGATTGGTATATAACAGTCTTCCCGGATTGTAATCAGAAGGTTGTACTCTACCACAGCCTCAGAAATTAACCCAAACTGTATACATCAAGCAAAATATGCAAACATTTTGCCAGAGTTTTTTTGTCTCAGTTTTTTCGTGTTCACCTGATGTAGTGATTTTATCACAACCCCTAGATGGCAGTGCTGACTGGATGAACAAGGCAATTTGGGTTAATTGTCGTGTTGCAACAATGAAAGCAATTTCACCGTTGTTCTTTGTGCGCCAACTACATTGGATTGTGTGTATATTTATGTATTTTGTGGTTGACGACACGATATGTGATCTGAATGAATATTCATAGTAAAATAGTGTGTGATTACTTTATTTTCGTAACATTTCTTGATTTGGGTTAATCCTAGTTTAATGGGTGAGATCTGCAGGTTTCAGAAAGTACATGGAGTAAACGACTGGTGCTAGTCAGTTGCTATGCATGGATTCATTCAGCAGTGACGTCATGTACGACAAATTATGCATTGTTTTTTACATGATACAGAAAAAGAAGCGCATGTGGAGTTTACACCTGTTTTCCAGTACATACTGAATCAATTTGTATACACGCATGTAATATATGCAAGAATACAACTTATTCGGGTAAATAAAAAATGTTGACTTGAAATATTGAGATGGGATGGATATGATGTAAAACCACTGTGACTAGCTGAAACTGTACTGAGAAAAAGAAAACACGGTACGGTCTGTGTGTTCTAAATGCAAAGAAGGGATATTTCAAACTTGAATCGAAACTGTAATATTCAAGGGAATGTGATGTGTACTAAAGGATAGAAAAATAATTACTAGAGAATCTACACTACATCAACTGCAAAACATGGTGGACCCATTGATTTCGTTGATGTTGGTGAAAGAATATCTGGTTAATAAAGGTTATGTGGTTTAGCCTTGAAAGGTAGAATTACACTATGATCACTTAATCATTCAAAATGAAGGTGAACAACGTGCACACCTAGCTTGCGAGTAATTTTGATTCACAAATAAGTTTGGTGTGAAAACATCAAACTATTTTCCAGACTTTGCGGTATTACAAAATGATTAGTATCGGAGTTATTTCTTAACAAGGTGGTCCTTATGTAAGAATTTCATGTTAAGTAAATTGTTAAAACATATTATTTTTTTCGTTTACACTACATGAATATAGTTGTAGAGTTTTTGTGAAGCCAGGCATTATTTTACTTATATTAGAAAACAAGTTGAAGTTGTGAACTTAAGGTTATGAAATATTCAAGTTTAGGACCACTGGCCACTGCTTTTACAGTAGATGGCCTAATTTCAGATACGTGTAAGGTGTCTTCCTGTAGTCTTCCCTTAACTTGAGCTCTTCCTGTAGTCCCCCCCCCTTGACTAGAGCTCTGGTTTTATGAAAACCAGACAATGGTGGAAGACCTCACGTGTATGAGAGATGGCTGAGCTCACTGACTGGTGGCTGTTACCAGAACCTGATCAAAGTAACTGAGCATGCATAATTCCATAAGAAGCCATGTAGATTAGGAACGGCTAGCGCAGAGAGCCTCCATATAACTTCGCGCGAAATTCAAAACAAACTAACAATGTTCCACAGTAGTTATGGTTGTCTCTCATATATGATGTGGTGGTTGTTTTCGGTGGACCCTGGAACATCATCACCTGTTTAACCATAGTAGATAAATAACATCAACAGTTGATGAGACAGACACATGAGGAATGCATCACTCATGATGTTACATGGGATGACCTAATATGGTCTTATGTCATAGTGGCTACATCCATCTGGCTCTAACAGAAATTTTCCAAAAAAGGGTCAGGTCACGGTCTGAGTGGTAGTGACGTTTGACTTTACAATGTTTCTAAACTTCTGACTTATCATAGATTGAGTTAACTTGGAGTATGCATTTCTGACTTGCTCAGTGGTCTTTGCAAACTGCTTGATAATCTGCTGCACTCGTGAACTATGATGAACTTCCCATGTAACATCATGGGTGATGCATTCCTCAAGTGTCTGTCTCATCAACTGTTGATGTTATTTATCTACTATGGTTAAACAGGTGATGATGATCCAGGGTCCACCGAAAACAACCACCACATCATACATGAGAGACAACCATAACTATTGTGGAACATTGTTAGTTTGTTTTGAATTTCGCGCGAAGCTATATGGGACTATCCGCGCTAGCCTTCCTAATCTAGCAGTGAAAGACAGTTAGCCATCACCACCCACCACCAACTCTTGGGCTACCTTTTTTATCAACGTTACATTATAACGCTTCCACGCCTGAAACGGCGAGCATGTTTGACGGACGGGGATTCGAACCCGCGACCCTCAGATTGCGAGTCGAGCGCGCTAACCACCTGGCCGTGGAACATTGTATGGTCTTCAATTTATTGTAAACTGTGATTTAACTATTTCGAATATTTTGTCATTTGAAATGTATTTATATTATTTTGTGTTATATTTGATTATCATCAGTCTTTCTTTTCAGTTGTATTTAATATTTTGCATTCTGCTTTGTTTAAATTATGCATCGTATCTTTTTGATTTGTAATATTATATTCTGGCGTAAATGGACCGATGTATTGGACTTATTTTATGGTTTCATTTTGATCTTTTTATTCTCAGTTTTATATTACAGTTTGATTCATTTTGAATTTACCTTTATTTTGAGTTGTATTTTAGTTTAGTTTTTCTAACTGGATGCTATAACTTTGTGTGTTAGTCGTTAGTAATTAAGTTCTTATTGATCCAAAAATGTTAATTTTAAACATTTTCCGGCGATGACATAAATGAGATAAGTAAAGTGAGAGAGGAGGTTGCAGTGACTAAAATAGTCATCTATCAATAACTAGTACAGAATATATATTGAATATAAGGTGAGGGAGGAGGTTGCAGTGACTAAAATAGTCATCTATCAATAACTAGTACAGAATATATATTGAATATAAGGTGAGAGAGGAGGTTGCAGTGACTGAAATAGTCATCTATCAATAACTAGTACAGAATATATATTGAATATAAGGTGAGAGAGGAGGTTGCAGTGACTGAA
>NW_013665781.1:222207-223207 GCF_000517525.1 Limulus polyphemus | reverse complement strand
ATAGTCATCTATCAATAACTAGTACAGAATATATGTTGAATATCGTCTCTCAATAACTAATATAAAATATATATTTATTGAAGTATATTCACGTCGCATTTTTTCTAAATTTCCATAAAGTTTCTACATGTACTTATAATATTCTCGTTGACCAGATGTCTCAAGGTCGTAAACATGCGCTAATCCTCTTACGCATGTAAAGTCTACATACTGCAACCTTTGTCCTTAAGTCTTAAGCTTACATGAGTGTGTTTCTGTATGGATTTCTTGGAAAGTAGCTTATTCAAACAAGCAATACAAAAACTTGGTACACCTGTCTTGGCTTAAGATTGCGTGGTAGACCATTGGTTGAAGTACGTAACCTGTGGACTCGTGTGATATCTGACTTTCTCTGTTTCTCCAGTGTATTTAAGTTGGGCATTTCTAGAGTTCTCTCTGTTGATTTTGGTATTTCCCTCTTGATTTTTGGTTTTTGTTCTCCTGCCTTCGATTCCAGCAGCAAAATGATACATATTTAGGAACTCAACCAATTTTGGTAACCCAGTACTTGTTTGTTAATAAAGAATTTTGTGTTTTAAATTACACCTGAGTTTGCTTGTCTTCCTCTACTGTCTTTTCCAACTTATCTTTTGCTTAACATTCCCGAAGCTACGTTTTATGGAAACGTTTGGCTCTTCTTCTCGATATCACTGTATCTGAATATCACATTACTGCAACATCAAATAGAGTTTATTAATGTGTCTACAGTATTTTAGAAACACCTAAACTCTGTGGTTAAGATTACCATTTACATCCAAATGCACTGTGCCTTTCCGGCAGTAGGTTGGCGACTTATAGCAGTTACTCAGACTTATGGGTAAAGTTTCACTATATTTGCTACCCTGAGGAGATCATATGTCACGAAATGCAGCGCTAAGAACCATACTGCCTGCTTGATCTAATCAAAAACACTTTATATATGGAAAAAGGTGCGCCCCCCCCCCCAAAAAAAAAGGACTTA
>NW_013665781.1:210105-222197 GCF_000517525.1 Limulus polyphemus | reverse complement strand
AATCAAAAACACATTAGATATCAAGAAAAAAAAATGTGCGACCAAAAAAGGATCGAGCGTGCGACTTAAAGGAATGAAATCAAAATTGGCGGCCAAACTGATAACATTAATAAGAATTTTACAGCAAATATTCATTCATTAGTTAGCTAGGCCGCGTTTTTTGTTCAACTTCGGGCATGATGGTTGGTAAAACAATACGTGGCCTAGCTAACTAATGAATGAATATTTGCTGTAAAATTCTTATTAATGTTATCAGTTTGGCCGCCAATTTTGATTTCATTCCTTTAAGTCGCACGCTCGATCCTTTTTTGGTCGCACATTTTTTTTTCTTGATATCTAATGTGTTTTTGATTAGATATCAAAACTTTTTTGTCAATACACACCAACAAACTACAGCAAGTAAGATAAAGTGACACTTGATAGTAACCAACTTTAGCTTTAGGATCGCAATCCTATTATTCGGAACAGACCTTTACTTTACAGAACCAACCAGATTTTAAAACATATATAGTGGTAGTTTTTCCTCTCAAACAGTGTTAATAATTTCCTATATAGTAACGCCATGGAAACTAGGTTAACGGTTTCTTGTCATAAACGCATGCACACAGTACAGCTGTATCGAGCATCGTTATTTACGCTAATATCACATGATGCTAAACGCTCTTTAATTAGGAGAATTTTATAACACTTAGCAAACTTGTGCTTAAAAGTTGGCAATGAATAATAGTACACCCGTATGATTCCTTTAAAAAATTGAGCTAGAAACTGCTAATCTAGCTTGCTTGGCCTAACCAATAATACTCGTGTATCTGCACTTAGTTTCACCCTAGAGTTTTGCTGTTCTAAGTAAGCCGTCTTTAATCCGAATGACAAAAAACTAAAAAAAGGTCCACTTTTACTCTTAGGTGAAGTTGTAGTAAAAATTTCAGGCCGATGGCACGCACAAGTGACTTTTTGCGTAGACGTGCTCAAATATTTTGGTCCCAATTGAGCGGTTTTTGTTGAATAACTTTGCACATGTGGCTTATATTTAAACTCAATCTTAGGTTGTAAAGATCTATCAGCATACCAAATTTAAAAAAAAAATTCATGAAAGGTAAGTATGATTTCTTATCAAATAAAGTTTCTATACTTTCGGTGCGAAGAAAAGAAAATAGGAAGAAATTCAATCAAAATTGGAGATTTTATATCTCGTGTATCTTTTAATGGATTGCTTTGAAATTTGGTACATGAAGTAAGGATCCAGTAGAGCCGATCAATTGAAAGTATGTGATAGTTTGGATTACCACAGTTCGTTTGAGATACGGATGTTTGAATGAATTTGTTTCTCTTTCTCATGGCATAGCTGCAATATCAATCTTTTCACGTGCATCACTCTCATTTAGTATACTGGAATTGCATCGTGGGATTTGAAAGATATGTGGTCAAATTTGATTGCCATGATTTCAGCTTCTTTGGCTACATTCCTCATGAAAACAAACGTCTATTTGGCGTCAATGAAACTTGAGAACGTTTAGCTTGGGAGCCTTTATTTTCCAAATGTTTGTTTACTGTTTTTTTAACAGAACCAGGTGATGCACCTATGTTCTTCAAGATGACACTCTGGGTTTTAAAGTGCTATTTCGTGAACTTAGCCTTCATTTAGCCGATGAGGAATTTCCTTAGGATTGGCTTGGAGGGTCGTTTCGGAGCTCGTTACTGACGTACAAACTTTGCTTTACGAGTTTTTTTCGATTTCATGGAGAATGTTGAAGGCTTCATTTCACGAATTGCTGCGTCCTTTGGCTATACTCTTTTAACAATCACAATATTGGAATGTTCTTTTTTTTGGAGAGGTTGTGCCATCATTCTCCATCTACAAGCCTATCGATAGCGCCATAGTTCAGATCTGTGGTGACGCGCTGCTACATCAACAAATCGTTTATATAAAGTGAGATTAACTCTCTGTCTTTATCATTGGATTATAAAAAAAACGCAAGTTATCTATTAGTGAATTTCATGTATATAATAGTAATAAAAGTGTTCTTCGAAGAAGTAACTCTTACTGAAGCACTTCTTTCGTGACTAGTATGACAAATTTTACATCGTTAAGAGTCTTCTGGTGTTCGTTTGTAAACATATAAAGAAATACAATCACATTCCGCCGTGAGAGAAATTACTATATAACGTTCCGCTGTCAGCCATACATTGAAAGCGTGTGCCTTATCTCGTATCATCCTCGCACGTGCGCTTCGCTATTCTTACATCTAGTGTGAGTTTGATACTCGTTCTGTTTGCCTAGACAGTGTCCACATTATCCTGTCGAAAGCGGTGTTTTCGTGTTTCGGAGAAGACTAACACGTGGCGGTATTTTATTTTTTGGAAAAAACTCAGATTTATCATGAAAATACTGATTGATGATTGAAATTAATAAACACTGTAGTTAGTGTTTTGTGTCAAACCAATAGAACTGCAAATGTTCATGAGTATTTTTATTTACTGGTAACAAAACAGTATGGAAAGAAAATGAAAAATATATTAGAACAATCAGTTCATAATTAATTTAGCAAATAAATGAAATTTAATCGCATCGAACCATTTTTTTTTCTGGTACCCGCTAAATTCTGTCGTGAAATGATCATTTTTACAACTTCGTGATTTTTTATTAACTGGTATATTTCACTGTATTTTGACTTTGTTCTAAGTAAAATTGAAGAACATGATTTACTGACGAATCTTCAAAAAAAAATGCTATGAGAGAGCTGGTTTTTCTATGGAGATGAGTATATAACATCTCTTGTTTTGTATGAAGAATTATTAAACAACGTTTTTTATCGATGTAATTTACTTTAGAGAGCTCGCAGAAGTGAAATCCAAAGCAAAACTAAGTGATTCCTCACTTCTTTACCAGAAACCTTAGGCGATTACGTTGTGTATGTGTGTGTATTTTTTAAGCATGTAAATAGAGTAGAATGTCAATGATTGTATTGTGACTTAAGTCACATGAATTAATAATTTTGCTATAGATAACTTCTTTGTGGAGTTAATGCTGAATGAATGGTTTTAAGCGTAATATTTAAATATCAAGATTTTCACCAGCTTTTAAATTTAAAAACAAACCAGAGCGATTTGGAACATTTAGTAGAGCTCGCGATTCTGAATTAAACGAAACGCCAGAACGTGAAAGAAAAGTATATATTTTATATAATATTATCCAAAGTAATCAGTGTGTAAAAAAATTCTCATACAGTTCATATCGAATTTATAAAAATATCTTTCGTTCCTTCTCTTTAATTCTAAGAACTTACGGTTGAAAGTAAAAAAAAAAAAAGAAGAAGAAGAAAGTCAACCATACTATGTCTGCTATACGGTACCGAAGAGGTCTTTCGCAAATACCCTGAATCCTCAGACTAGTTTAGTTACGACGAACACAAAACGCGACAAAATAAACTTTGTTGATTTATAAATTTTTGTTTATCAAATTAATGAGCTTTCTATACAAACAAAAATTCTAGGGTTTATCAGTGTGGTCTTAATGTCAATAAATATTATAAAAATACTTTTGAAGTTTATATCGGAAATAATCTTTCGATTTGGTTTAAGATATCAAAACTGCTAAAATAAGTTTGAAGGGTAAATTAAATCTAAAGCTGTTTTTTTTTGACATCGTTACCAAAGTCAACATTCTCACTAAAGTCAAATCTTTTTTCATTTATTTGCTGTTTCTTTTTTTATTATTGAATATATAATTTGAAACGCCATTCTATCGAGGAATGTATTAGTTGTGTATGGCTTGTTTGATATTCCTTCAATTTTTATTCAGAGAATTCGTCGTTCCTCCAAAAAGTAGTTTCCATAATCCTTTAGAATCAAGATGACAGATTTTTCGACAAACCTTTCCAATTTATACTGACATGTGCCGTGTCCGCCCATCCAATTAGTTCTGTCACTATCCCAAGCACCGGCCTTGTGATGCTACCAGCCGCCTGCATCGCACTGATAATGGTGGACCTTCACCGAAACGTGTAGAGTTATTATAGTAAAGGGCAATCTCGGTTAATGAATTGAAGCAGATCGTCTCCGTTTTCACTACACCAACGCTGGTTACGGCCCTGAGTAAACGTCTAAACAGAAGCAGGAAATCAATAGAATATTCGATCCCAGGCACGTGACAGTTTGGACTAGCTGCTGAACTCGCATGGTCTACAGTCGAGCAGATTTACTTTCTGCGTATTTCTGGCACAAAACAAACGTTCTCGCTCTTTCTCTTGGGATACCAGATTATGATACATCCGCTTTTATCATTGTCCTCGCAGTAGCCATCTATTTGATGAAATTTCGAAAATTCAATCAGGATGACTTCTTCGGCAAGCATGCTCAACGTATATGCAAGCAGATGGCATCTTACTACGAGGTACCAGCTATTACATTTCGAAGGCTGTAATTACAGAACATAACATTAGTGAGAAGATTAAGGGGTTAGTCTACGGGTAATTGTATTACTTGCAACTTAATGGACCTTTAAATATTTCTACTCAGGGTAATATTGTTTACAGCATCAAGAGTCAAAATGAAATTCAATTTATATATCAACACCAACAGCATCTTTAACTAGATAACTGAAAGTCATTAACACCTTACCAAACAGCCTTCCACCTAAGCAACACATTTTCGAGGGTAAACGTTGAGTAATGCGATGTTAACAAATTAGTTTTCAGTAACACATATGTAGCTATATTGTAGGTGGTACATATAATGTGTTCCATTAAATTTTACCTTTAACTAGCGGCACAGTAGTAAAACACCTACTCAGTAGTAAATCTTACACTTCAAAACGTTAAAATTCGGGTTTCGATACCCGCAGTGAGAGGAGCACAGATAGACCATTGTGTAGCTTTGTGTCTAATAAAAAGCAAACAAAAAACCCAGTTTGTGAAGAGTTGTTTAGCATTCATTACGCCATCGTTATAAATACTACCCTGTCTTTCCTAAATACTACTATGTCTACCTGAGCATAGTGTTGTAGTATTGATTACTGAATGACAGGTATAGATAGCTTTCAATGTTATGTGTGAAATGTTAACGTAAAAATCTGAATATTTTCTTTTTGTTATTTTTACCTGTCACATGAAAATTTAGTAAGCTACGTTTACAAGAAACAGTTTAGAATATGTCTTTTAAAGTTGTTCGAGGTTCTAACACTAGAGGATGTTTTAATCATTTCTCAATAAAAGTACTTACATAAAATAACTTGACGTGTAGAATATATGAGTAGAATTATAAAGTTTAATATAGCTGTGAGAAGTTTTAAAACTAAAGGTTAAACCCTTTTTGTTATTCTTTAATACAAAATGTGGGTACTAAATAAATTGATCTAGAAAGTTTTTTATTTCTTTTATTAAATACGTCAGTAAAATAAAAGGTGTATTTTGTAGCGTTAAGCTTTGTTACTTTAATTGTTTGTCTGCTGTTAAGCACAAAGGCATATAATAGGCTATTTGTGCTCTGCTCATCGCGTGTATCGAAACCCCATTTTTAGAGTTATAAACCCTCAGATTTGCCGCTAAGCCACCGGTGGTCCTCTTGTTACGCCCCCCCCCCAGTAGAACAGCGTTGTGTCTGCGGACTTACAACACTATAAACCGGGTTTCGATACTCGTGGTGGGCAGAGCACAGAAAGCGCTTTGTGTAGATTTGTGCTTAACTACAAACAAACAAACAAAACCCTCTTGTTATTATTATAAGTGAATGTGCAATACTGACGTGTATTGTTTTTGAAATTTCGCTCAAAGCTAAACAAAGACTACCTTTGCTAGCTGTCCCTAATTTTGAACTGATACATTGGAGGGAGGGCAACTAGCTGACAGCACTCACCACCAACCCTCTGGCTGCTCTTATCGAATAACGGAATTTGACTGTCATTCTTATAACGCACACATGGCCTTAAAGTGCGGATTGCGTTTTTGTGGCGATGGCAAGAAATTTTAAGTTACTTTGATTGATGAGATATCTTAAAAGAGATTGCAAGGGAGAATCGCTTGAAATTACTTTGATCTAAATTGTCAATAGAGGGACATTTTCAGGTCTTCTTGACCAATCATAAGCCAAAAGATTTAGAGCTTTCCTTGGTTGAGGAAAGTTTCCTAGAACTGATGATCAGTATGACAGAAATTTAAGAATATTGCATATAAAAGGTGTTTCTCCAACTGAAAGTATCGAAGGACTTTGAGCTGAATAAAGGCTTTCCTAAGTGATTGATAATCTTATTGATCGATAAGCATTGATTATAAACTCAAAAGATTTCCATTCGTTCTTATCGAACGTTACTTTGATAAGTTATTTTAATGTTTGTATATTTTACGGAGCCCCGACATGGCCAGGTGGTTGGGGCGCTTGACTCACAATATGAGAGTCACGAATTCGAATCCCCCGACCTACCAAAGAGTTGACGGTAGGGGGGTAATGACTAGTTTCCTTCCCTCTTGTCTTTCACTGCTAAATTAGGGACGGCTAGCGCAGATAGTCCTCGTGTAGCTTTGCACGAAATTCAAACAAACCATACATTTTACAACCTCAAACCACCATACAAGACTGCAGTAAGTACATGATTAATTGTCGTTTAATATTTGTTGCACCAAATTTTTTTAAGGCAGTTCTTCCGTTGATGGTGATCAACTTTTCCTACAATAAGTGAACATTGCTCACTTCTGTTTGATTCTCAAGTAACGCGGTTGCCCGTGTGAATTTGTCACAGTTTCCAATATGAGGAGCGCAATGAACGTTTCTTCCCACAGGGCTCTGCACGTGGCAGCACCCTGCAGATTTTGTCAATATAATATTTTTGCGCTAGAGCGATTATAGCCCTCATATTACTGCATGCTTTTGTGAACATGCACATCCATGTTTCTGTCCTTCAACGCTTAAAAGCCCTATAGCCACAAGGTAGAAGTTACTAGGGGAAATAAACATCAGATTTTTGTCCAGCGTTAACAGTGTTTGAAACAATATACGAGAAATTTAATAACAGACATAAAAATGAAGATTATACTACAGAACTCATGTACTTTTAGGTGTTTCTGTGGTACATCTTGAAAAGCTACAAAGTAATTTAATCCTGACTGTAAAACTTTAATACACATGAAGTATTTGCTTTGCCCTCCCCCCCCACACTCTCGTGTATCGGCTGTAATTCTTAAGATTTATAACGTTAAAAATCGGGATTCGATACCGGCGTTGGGCAGAGCACAAATAACCTATTGTATAGCTTTGTGTTTAAAAGCAAACAAACAAAATTTCCTATATATGTTTTACATGTTAAACAAACAGATAACCTGTTCATAATATATATGTTCGTTCTAAATGCGCTGGAACACATTTGTGAATGTGCGTTATAAATTTGTTTAAACAACCTCTGTTTACGGGCGCCGTATTTATTAAAATGATTATCTGTATGTGTTTGTTTATATTGTATCGTTTTTTTTATCTGTTGTAACATTTTACGTCAGTTTTTGTAACAATGAAGTTGTCTTATTGTGTTTTCAATGATGATGAAACATCGAAGTAGCGAATGTTTACGTGGTATTCATCCTTGAACTCGGCAAACACAGAAAATACAAAACTAAAACAGGCTGACAAATCTGCGACGAAATTTGATCTTCGCTTCAAGACGGGAGCTGCCTTAGGTATTCATGTAGTGTAAATGGACGTTTGTATGAACGCAGGATGTCAACCTTACTTTGTTGCAACATGAGGACAGGTCCAGCATCAAACTAAAGAATGTATACTGCACTGTGGGCTCCAACGTCGGACGCACTAAGTTTATTTTTTGCCACGGTGGGGCGCTCTTTGGAATCACTCATGACACAAAGTTTTACAGTATAAAGACCGTGCGAAAATAGGCACTGTGTAACAGTGGCTATGTTCTATGGTAATAGGTTATGACGGGAAACCAGCCGCCTTCGAACACCCACCGCTCGCTAGCTGTTGGCTCTATTCAGGAGGAGATCCAATGACATCTAATTGAATTGGGCTCAACATCTGAAGAGTACAGATTTCACGCCTTTTACACATCACCACGTATGAATAATTGATTGAGTTCGCACGCTTTGTGTTACTCCTCAATCACTGCCGTCTATACACATTCGCCTTCTGTAGCAGCGGGCTCTTTCTGTTCACAAAACGTTATGATGGCTATAGTTCGAGCTAAAACTGCATTTGAGACGTTTCGGCAGGAGGTTCATTGAAAATGTGACCAGTTATTTTACGAGGTGATGATTGTTCAAAAAGAAAAAGAAGATATGACAACAACCGTAAAAATCTAACAACACCTGTGTATTATCCCTCAAGTTACCGATTTCTTCACAACCGGTTGCGTTCCAATATTGCATCATATTGAATAATTTAATGTTTTTGCCTGTTACAACACTAAGTGTAAATCACTGACAAAATTTTGTAAAATCACTTATTTTCTTCGTACAATGCATAGGAAACCACAGCAGATATCTTATTAGGCACCCTGTAACCAACAAAGCCATGAACCCACAAACAGTTTAGAAAAATGTGTTTAGAAAGTCGACCTGGACCCATCAGCAATTCTAGGGTTAAGTGTATAAACTGTCTAAAACATGATCAAAACAGTCGTTACAGAAGAAAGTTGTTTACAACTATTCTAAAAATAAAAGTCTACAGGTTTACGACGCTAAAAATCTGGTTTCGATACTCGTGGTAGGCAGAGCACAGATAGCCCATTGTGTTGCTTTATGCTTAACAATAACCAAAAACAAGAAAAACAACAATATTGACATCGAATACTTCATAATGTAGAATAGGCATAACGTTTAATTTAAGTTTTAGATTCAGTGAAGCTCAGTTAGTTAGACCAGTATGATTCAGCAATGATCAGTTATTTATATCAATATGATTAAGCAAAGATCAGTTATTAATATCAGTATGATTAAGCAAAGATCAGTTAGATAAATTTTTCTTTGATAAATTGTTTAGGCAGAGTATTCATGATGAAACTTAGTTGAATGAACAGCAACTGCCTGTTGTAGAAACACAAATATACATTTATTTTATTCCACATCAACTTAACAGAAGGCATAAGGAAAGAGTCAGAATTAACGATACAACAGATAAAATGAATTATTTTGTCAGATACTGCTGTCAACTTTTATGCTTTCTTGCCATGAATTGAGACCATTGTTAGAAAAGCATTTGCCCCCTGTCAGTAAAGTATAGATTTATTTGCCACTATAGATGGAGCCAGTGTGTGGTCAGGTGTATTGTAGAGTTTGGCTTTAAACATATTTTTTATCAATTTGATATAAAAAAATGATCATCTATGTGCAGATTGTCACTAAATTTCACAAAATAGCAGAAAATATCTAGAGTGAAGCAACAACAAAAACAGATGGAAATGTATGACCAAACACTTTAATTGTAGTCAGCGCCCCCCCCCCACCTCCACCCGTAAAAAACAACATAAACTATTTATTGGACAAGGTTTCGAACTCACATCCGGGTTCTGTTAATAATTATTCGTATAAAGGTAAAAAGAAATTAATTCAATCAAGATGTTAAACATCTAAGTAACATATGTCGTAACTGTCAGTGATAAGGTTCCAAACTTATAATACTGAGATTCAGGATTCGATTCTCTGCGGTGAACAGAGCGCAGGTAGCCATGTTGTAGCTTGGCGCTAAAACCATCATTAGTTTGTAGTTAAGCAAAAACCTATAAAATGGGCTATTTATGTTGTGCCCACCACGAGTATCGAAACCCGGTTTCTTAGCGTTATATAAAAACCATCAACATTTGTCCTAATTATTTCACAAAGTTCAACGTGTTTAGATACACCGAAAAAGAAGTGAAAAAGAGAATATTTAATTTTAAAACCTAGAAGGGAAATAAAATGTTTCTTGTTTGTTTGTTTATTTTTCATTTATTGAGCTGAAATATGTTGAATTAAGGATAACCAGAAATAAATAAAACGACAGAGTATTGAGATTAAAAAGATAGATAGATCCATATCAAGCATTAAGTTTTGCCAAGGCCCCATTTATGCAGTACTACAGTTTCAGAGAAACCTAGAATGTTGTGAAGGTAACTGCTATTAAAACGATTTATTTTTCCTTCGTGCAAATACTTAAATAGCTTATAATTTTATGGTTAATTAATCTTTCTTCCTCTTGGAATATAGTGTTTTTCTTCTTGATGATATATTAGAGAGATATTTTCCCTATCCTGCAGGTGAAGAAACAACGTTCTAGTTATCTTGTCTTTTACTTAGACTGGACCGGCATGGCCAGGTTCGAATTCCCATCACACCAAACATGCTCGCCCTTTCAGCCGTGGGGGCGTTATTATCTGACGGTTAATCCCACTATTCGGTGGTAAATGAGTAGCCCAAGAGTTGGCGGTGGGTGGTGATGACTAGCTGCCTTCCCTCTAGTCTTGGGGACGGCTAACGCAGATAACCCTCGTGTAGCTTTGCGCGAAATCCATAACAAACAAACAAACTTTTACTTACATCTCTTTACAAATTTGATTATTTCCTACATGTAAGGTTTGAGGCTTCAAAACGTATTTTGTTGCGACTTTGTACATTTTTTTAATAAGCCATTTTATGTATTAATCAAAGAATTTTAATCTTTCGCGCATTTTCTGTACTAAGAGAATCAAATGCTTCCTTGTACCATTACTCTTAGGCGAATGGATGGACATAAAGAATGAAAAAAATAGTCCAAAATTTTAACAACTTCACAATGAAAAATTGAATAGTATATTCCAAGCTGGCTTTGTTAATATAAAGTAAACCGAAAGACAGTGGTTCCAGGATTTAGGAGGAACTGCGTAGCGATCACGCATGTTTGCTGGAAAACATTATGTAAGAAATAATTCACATAGAAATAATAGCCCGGGGAAGCCACAATTCATGACCCATGTTACGACAGCAAATATGTTGTAAGAAATTGCCAGAGGTGTGAGTAGAAAGGGGGCTTCAATTCAGTCATCTGTCGGAGTTCTTCTATTGTTTTTGAGCTCGGAATGGAACGGTTGTCTTTTGAATATAACTCACGCGACACACGCTGTGACAACGACTGAAAATAAAAGACTGAACAAGTGGCCATCTGTCTGTAGAGATATCGTTCCTCTTGTAGAATGCCTCGTGCTTCTCACGTGCAGTATCATAATACGATATGGTGGCTTCGGCAATGGATATTCTCTTCCGTAGATTTTTATCAAAATATGCCCAACTTATTATTAACAGACGCGACTTGTCAAGTCGTGTAGAGCAAGAAGACACAAAAATATAATATTACCAACATTGCTTTAGCGCACGTGTAAATATAGTAAATGTATTGTTCTCATACAGCTGTGATATAGTGATAATACAGTAAATTTTCCGATTTTATAACCTAATGAGTAATTGTGTTGAAAAACTTTTAGTGTCTAAGGCAGTCTAAGACATCTCACTCCACAGTTTCATCCAACATCAAGAAACACAGTTATTAAGATATGAGGTGTAGTCAAAAGTCATTAAACACACCCACCCACTTCACTCCAAAATAATCTCTGGTTCAATGATAAGAAACACAATTATCTGACTCCAGAGGTCTAGTCCAACATCAAGAAACACAGCTACCTAACTCCAGAGGTCTAGTCTAACATCAAGAAACACAATTATCTGACTCCAGAGGTCTAGTCTAACATCAAGAAACACAGCTACCTAACCCCAGAGGTCTAGTCCAACATCAAGAAACACAACTACCTGACTCCATAGGGCTAGTCTAACATCAAGAAACACAATTATCTGACTCCATAGGGCTAGTCTAACATCAAGAAACACAATTATCTGACTCCATAGGGCTAGTCTAACATCAAGAAACACAATTATCTGACTCCAGAGGTCTGGTCCAACATCAAGAAACACAGCTACCTAACTCCAGAGGGCTAGTCCAATATCAAGAAACACAACTACCTGACTCCATAGGGCTAGTCCAATATCAAGAAACACAATTACCTGACTCCAGAGATCTAGTCCAACGTCAAGTAACATAGCTATCCCACTCAAGAGGTCCAGTCCAACGTCAAGAAACACGGCTACATA
>NW_013665781.1:206125-209105 GCF_000517525.1 Limulus polyphemus | reverse complement strand
CTTGCATCAATAATTATGAAGTATTAACTACTCAACTATAACACACACACACACACACTTATAGTAGAATGCTATAATTTCGTTTGAGAAGTTTATTTTACCTGGTCATTATTAAAATACATATACTATACTTATGACAGTAGAAATATGAGATGGTGATATCAGAATATGCTTATGTTGATCGTAAGTTATCTCTACGCTACATTATCGAATATTTAAAGATTTTGAGGATTAACAGATTTTATATACAAGGAACTAGTAAACATCCTGTGAATTACGTGACCCGGCCGATTAGTGACAACTATATACGTAGAGGTCAAAGACCACTGGGTGAACTTATACAGCAAAGAAATGCGACACGTTGAAAATTACCTCACAGCCTATAAAGTATTTCTCACATAGTCATTCTGGTGCATAACTCCATCCGCCCAGACGTCTAAGACCACACCTTCATGGAGCGTTTTAACTCTCTCGTTTTGAAAACGAACAAGAGAAAGGAATTAAGAACTTGTTCTGAATAGAATACCAGGGTAGCGGAAAGGTGTTTACGAACGGATGTAAACTACGCTATTGATCCCAATTCAACGTAACAAAGAAACAAGCTCAGTTTAAGCTACACACGAGTTTAATCTTACCGCAACATCCTGTAAAGAAATGCACTTTATCTGATATAACGATTGTTTTTCAATTCATCCATGACTCAAAATGAAAATGTATTATTTCACGTGTTATTAATAATTCGGTTATTTTTTTTTTTTGAATAACTCACATTTCTGTATTTATTTTAAGCAAACAACAATGAATCATTCTTCATAAGTTCGTAGACACTTTGTAACATTTACATAAACTGATATATTTGTAAATTAAACAGATACTGCAGGCTTAACTGAAAAATATATGAGTATATACACAATAAAATAAATGGAAACACAAGCTTTATTTCATTAATTAAATAAGGTTATTTCGAATGTATTCTCAAAAATTATTTACCAGTAATTCTTCAAGTACCATAACATATAGACATTTCACACGTGTTTAAGAATCATAAACCTTATTTCCTCGCTTTAATACCTCCGGATAATTCCAAACACGTAATAAACATTTAGAGATTTCTAACTGATATGATAAATCCTTTGTGAATAAAAATAAACAAAGCTGACTTATTTAGTTAGTTTCATAAATGTTATTGTCTCTCTTTTTTCTTCTTCTTTTTTTTTTTTGCGCGCAGTAATATCGCGATGGCAGACATTATTTATGGAGCTGGAAAAGGGAGGCGGAGCGCGTTTTGGCCATTTTATTGATCTTTCTTAATTATTTTCGTGATCAAAAATGTCACATTAAGTTACCAAATATAGGAATTAAATATTTTAAAATGAGAGATGTGTCAGACACAAACTGTATAATTTCGTTTACTTTACGAGATGGATAAAACGAGTAAACAGATATCATTTTTCACATAAGAATGCGTACACTGTTCCAAATAAAACAAAGTATAGAATGTGCAGGATTTGCCCCTAACTAATTTTACACCTATTAATTGGCTGAAATATTTATATAAATTTGTTTGTTTGTTTTTGGATATTGAGCCCCGACTTTTAGTGTTATAAGCCTTCAAGCTTACCGCTGAGCCACATTTAGCCATCAAAATAAAGCAGAAATAATTCTCAAAAACTATGTCGTACGTGGAAATATAAGACTAAACACTTGAATTTAAGTTGTGTGTAGTTATTCTTAAACCTAAGATCACATATAGAAAACTTATAAAGTATTTTATCTCAGAATGTCATAAATTTACGAAAACTGTGGTTGTCCTTTATTTCGAGGACTTGTATAGATTATTACAAGATATCGGCATAATCCAAAACGTCTTAAAAGATTTAAACTCTATTTAGAAAACTATTTGATTTTGAATCCCCATTCACTGGCTCAGCCTGAAGGCATATAACGTTAAAATCGGGTTTCGATACCCGCGGTGGGCATAGAATAGGTATCTCATTGTATAGATTTATGTTTATCAAAAGTCAAAGAAATAGTTCTGAACTTAGTACAATTTACGGAAAAGATTTGCACCATCAGATGACACGACAAAAGAAATGTCCTAAGTAAGATTTTCTGGTTCTATATGAAACAAAGCCTCGAATATTTATATAAATTTCAATATACAGTATTAGAAGTAATTATGGAAACAGTAAGGCAAAATAGAATAAAAGGCAAAGTCTACGTAAATGCCACCCTTTATCTTTTGAAAATAAGCTGCACATTGTACATGTTGACATTTTGCACTGTGATGGATATCATTCAACCAATTAAAAAGTGTCATACCAATGTAAAGCCTATAAAAGAACAAACAGTCATAATATGCTCAGTAGTAGTAGTGGGGATCCATTCGTGTCTCGATGTATTAGATACCGCAAGACAAGCGTGTAGAAATAAAAGTTTTAATTGACCAATAATAGTCTATAAAAACATTTCGGCAAGACTATACATGTTTCAGTAGAAGCTCAGAATAGAGTACATGAAACCGACACTGTTATTAATAGAAGTGGACGAGACAAAAACCCAATCTTTCCAAAAGTGTTGTTGAGTACATCAGAATATGCTTTTTACAAGATTGATGACTGTTTAATACATATCTTTCCAATAACCTTACTGTACATACAAGCATAAATATTATATCGAGAACAGAAGGTAACCTTAGCAAAAAAAAAAAAAGGAGATAACCAAATCAAAAGTTTAAAGTGAGTATCATCAAACCACAAATAATGAAATAAGCAAACGAGTCCAAGTTCAATCTGTTCAGCTACAATTAATGACAGTTAGTTGACAGCGGAGTAGAGAACTGTATCGTAGTAAATGAACGGCATCAATATATTATTAGGTCGTCAAGAAATTAATGTCGCGTTTCGGAACACTCTCATTAACCACCCCCAATAATCGTACATCACGTATAATAGTTAAACGAACCGCCTTAACGTCACGT
>NW_013665781.1:202494-205264 GCF_000517525.1 Limulus polyphemus | reverse complement strand
ACGTGACGTTAAGGCGGTTCGTTTAACTATTATACGTGATGTACGATTATTGGGGGTGGTTAATGAGAGTGTTCCGAAACGCTATATTAATTTCTTGACGACCTAATACATTGAACCCGAGTAAGGAATCAGTACTCATTTGGGACTACATTTAGCTAACGGTGTCGGTGATATACACAAAATTAATGACATTCTGATTACTAACAAGTACAAGCAGATCCTGATCATGTCATTCCCTCAGGGACACAACTCATCCGATAGGGATTCTTCATCCGTTAAGACAATGATCCTTAAGTATTAAAACGCCAGATAATGACTGAAGAACTAAAATGACCAAAATGAGATAACCACTTTAGTTAATCACTCATTTAAATATGTTAACCTCTGCTAATGGACGATATAACTATTGTGGTAATACTATTAGAAATTCAAGTGCATTTTAGTACGCAAACATACCAGCAGGTGTATCGCTGATTTTAGTACTGGTCTCTATACAGAGCTGGACTGAGTATTGACCCTTTCAATTGAAGAAACCGGAAGTTGTAATGTGACTACCTTAGTTTTACTCCACTACAGCTCTACCACATTCATCTATTAATGGGACACCAGGCTTTACAAAAGAAATATTAAATGCATTACAACAGGTGGCATGAAAAAGAAAAGAAGGGACCAATAAAGTTATCTGTCCTTTAAGGCTAGCAAAAGTGGCCATAATAAAGCATGTGCAGTAGGATGAAAATAAATATCTTGGCTATGTTGATATTGGTGCAGATAGAGAAGACAACACAACTCCTCTTGTCAACGGTTATTTCTTTAAACAGCAACTGGAAAATGCCTGTTGGTTATTTATTAACAGCATGCCAGGACAAGAACGAGCAAACCTGGTGGGAATAAGCTTCAATAAAATTTCAGATGTTGAGACCGAAACCGTAACACTTATTTTTGATGGTTGCTACCCTCCACCTTGAAACGACTGGGTGTAAATATTTCACCAGAAAAAAAATTACGCCATGGTTTATCCACCTTAGCAATGAAAATATACAATTTATGTCGTACCTGATCTATGCTACATTCTAAAGCTCATTCGAAACAGTTTTGCACATGAAATATTTTAAAAAGCGGAGAAGTTGAATATATTAAGGGGCACTTCCTTATTGATTTGCACAGATTGCAACAAGAAGAAGACTTGCACATAGAATATAAATTACGATAAATGCACATCAATGGCAGAAGCAAAAAAAGAGAGAGAGAGTTAATTTTGCAACAGAAACTTTAAGTTCAAGTGTGGAAGCTATCATAGAATTTTGAAACAAATACATGAACTTGCTGTCATTTAAGGGGAGGGAGCCCCCCAGTTAATTGTTTAAGCACATTCGATAGACGCTTTCATTTGCTCAGCTCCAGCAGTCCATTAGCTAAACAAATACAAGTGTCCAACAAGAAATTCCAATAAGTCATTTTTAAACCTTTGCAAGTAGAAAAAGAAAAATGATATTTTTCACATCACCTGACGAATATTGGAAGTAAAACACCATTCACTGAGTTTCTAACTACAATAAAATCTGTGCAGCAGTGATATGAAACTTGATTGTCATCATCTTCATCATCCTTGAAGCATATTTTAATATTTAAAGTATGCCAGGATTATCTGGAATTATTTTTTGCTGCTGTCAGGTCATCTAATAACAATCCTAACGTTCAACAATTCACATCTGCATATAAAAGATAGCTCGGGAACCATGAAATAAAAGCAGCAGGAAACTGTCCAAAATGAAATTATATTTTACATGATCACAAGGCACTTTCTAGTGGTCCTGGAGACATGTTAGACATATGTGTAATATGCAGATATGATTTTGGAGTACGTGATCCTATACAGGATGAGTATGACCATGAAGATGCATCACATTGCACAGCCTTTATTCCCCACAAGGAAGGGACTGTAGGATAAATGGCTGGTTATGTAGCCAAAATGGCAGTAAAAAGTATTGACTGTTCAAATTATTTGGAGTGGAGGTCTTGAAAGATGAAAATTCTAGAAACTCGTCAGCTTTATAGCAAAGAAGAAAAAGAGTTGGTTTGATAAAGGCATCAGTGAGGGTAATCAAAGTATGTCAGGCAACAGAAAGGTGTCATCAGCAAGGGTAATCAAAGTATGTCAGGCAACAGAAAGGTGTTATCAGTAAGGGTAATCAAAGTATGTCAGGCAACAGAAAGGTGTCATCAGCAACGGTAATCAAATTATGTCAGGCAACAGAAAGGTGTCATCAGCAAGGGTAATCAAAGTATGTCAGGCAAGACAAAGACTGAAATTAAACAAATGCCCTCAACAATTAGCATTTTTAATGAGGTGTAAACGAAATAAAATAACACCAAAATTCATAAAATTGGATTGCAATATTATAAAAAAGAAATTGGAGTATCAACTTGAGAAGACTAAAGAGAAGATGTTGAATACTGTAATTCGAAAAAAAAACAAGTTTCAATGCTGAGAAAGAAGAAAAAGTGAATTTATTGTAGAGAGCTCTATCTAAGGAAATGAATGAAGACTGGACGGAATGGGAAAGGAAGTCATGGGTAAATACACAAAAAAGTTTGCTACATGTAAAACTACGTTGGACAAAAAGTTAAAAACTTTATTAATTCAGAAAAAAGAAGTGAATGAAGAACATTATTCTTACGTAGTATAATTTCAAATGGTCTGAAACCGAGTTAGCTGATAATTTAAATTTAGTAGTTAAATTGTACTTTGGATTTAGTATTTAAATAA
>NW_013665781.1:198302-201838 GCF_000517525.1 Limulus polyphemus | reverse complement strand
TAAAGTATTCTTTCTAGTCTGGAACTTCCTTAATATCTTATCGAGAGTTTAAGATGAGCGAGTTAATTTCGAGTTGACATAGGCACAATTCACTTAACAGGAAGCTAGCTTGCCCTGTAGTCTTCACTGTTCATACGACTATCAGAGATTGAGTTCCCACCGATGACGTTATGTAATGTTTTCGTAAAAGTACTAATGTCTGATGTGAATCCACTGAAGTTAAATGGTTTGTAATGTTCGAATTTTGTAAATGTTCCTGGTCAAATGTCTAAAGTTTTCCGATTGATAAGCGTTATAACAGATTGCTGTTCAGAAAGAAATAGTTTTGAATGGAGTTTTTTCTGGTTTATATGTTACATAAAAATATGAATGTATCACCTTGCCCAACAACAACAACCTGCAGAAGTTTCAAGTGAAAAAATGAGATAAAAGATTCATAAGTTAATTTTATTTACAAATCAGTAGTTTCAAATTGTATAGAGTATCAAAATGTTTGTACAACATCCAAAGTGCAAATAATAATGTTTTACAAATTTTGAAATGTATGAAGCACATTTATCAACTAATTATGTTATAATATCTGACATTGTTTGTTTGTTTTTTGAATTTCGCGCAAAGCTACACGAGAGCTATCTACGCAGCCGTCCTTAATTTTGCAGTGAAAGACTAGAGGGAAAGCAGCTAGTCATCACCACCTACCGCCAACTCTTAGGCTACTCTTTTATCAACGAATAGTGAGATTGACCGACCGTCAAATTATACCACCCCCACAGCTGAAAGGCCGAAAATGTTTGGTGGTAGAGGGATTCGAACCTGCGACCCTCAGATTGCAAATCGAGCGCCTTAACCACCTGGCCATGCTGAGCCCATATGTGACATTAAGTACAAAAAAATGCATATTGATACTGTAGTGTAGATTATCTAATTCAGTTGTTCATGTACTTTCTTAGCCTAACTGTGCACACATATATATGGTATTAAGAATAACAATTATGCCGTACTGATAAACAATCAACTACACCACTTAATAGCTTTATGCTATTTCAGTATTAATACTTTCATTGTATTGATACTGTACTTTTTATTTGAACACAGAGTTTTATATATTTTTACCGACATTTGTCAATTATTAATAATATCGCAGATCACAATACAATATAATATAATATTCTCAGTTATTGTTCTTTTTATTTTTACAATGCCAATTCTACAAACAAATATTTTTATAATTTATTTAGCCATTTTCTTTTCATAATTGCTATAAAAACTGAAAAAGTAATATATATAAAAAATAAAATGTACTTTGTTAAATAGCAAGATATACCGTAAAAAGTTAGATCACCAAAAATGGGAGTGTGAAATGACAACAAAGCATCCAACCATCTCGTGGATATCCTTGCCACGTGGTTACGTACGACAATTTAGGGACCAACAATATGGCTACCGTTTGACGTCAAATGTCAGTACAGTGACACTAGTCAAATGTGCAGTCCAGTTCACAGTAGAGATTAGTGTATTTAACTTATTTTGTATTCAATTTAATATTTCTGATAATTCTTAGCAACATAAAAATATTAACAGAGAGACAAAGAAAAGAAGAAAACTATTTTCATGTCTTTGATGATGAAGCATAAAATTATTTCTTAATTATTTTATGCTCTTTAATAGAATATAAATAACCACCTTAGCTTAAGCTTTTCGTTCAATGTTAATACAACATGACAAACAATTTGACTCAGTTTAACAAAATGAAGAAAAAATAACAGGACACCTATAATGATTAATATATTTATATATTAATATATTTTTCAAAGCATAATATTCAAACAAAATAAAAATTAGTCAGTCACAAAACATCATGTTATATGTATGGATACATATATATAGATGATTGGATTATGCATATATGTTTTTATGACAAACAATTTAACTCAGTTTAACAAAATGAAGAAAAAATAACAGGACACCTATAATGATTAATATATTTATATATTAATATATTTTTCAAAGCATAATATTCAAACAAAATAAAAATTAGTCAGTCACAAAACATCATGTTATATGTATGGATATATATATATATATGATTGGATTATGCATATATGTTTTTAAAGCTTCAACTTCGAAGATATCGTTGCACTCTCTCAGGACAACAGCAGCAGCGCCTTACATAAGTCAAGCTGTCGGTTCGTTTGTCAATACAAAATATCATGTAGATATACATTATCTAGTTCTTTATGGTGGTTGTTATACTCAGATGCTGCTCTTAGTTTTATTTTACTGTAGCAATAGACTAAATCGTAAAACAAAGGCCTAATGGCTATTGTTTTTTTATTGTTAGTCTACTCTTTCAGACTTTATTTTGCAAAGATACTTGCAACAAAATTAGATTTTAATACAAAATCCTTAAGGTACGTTGGTCAATGTGAATTGTAAGTTTTCGATATAAAGCCACAAGTTAATACTTATTATTATGTTGTTGTTGTGTTTTTGTTTTCTGTTTCTTTTTTTTTTGAGAGGGGGGGAGTAGCTCCCACTCCATGTGACTTCACATAAGATATATCATTCCAGTATGGTTTGATTAAGAGGCTCGTATGCGTTATAAGCAAGGTTGTGAAATAAACGAGTTTGTTTTTCCTGAAAGTTTGTGTAAAGAGACAAAATTGTTGATCTTGCTATCAAGGTTATGTAAAATGAGTGTATTGTTTGTTCTGAAGAATTATGTAAAGATATAAGTTTGACCTTCAAACTAGGATATATATATAAAAACAGGTTATTTAGAGAGAGGGGTTTGTCCTACGCTTAGGGTTATGTGAAGAGACAGGTTTGTTTGCCTCCTGGAAGCAGGATTGTGTAAAAAGACGGGTTTGTTTAAACTGCAAACAATATAATGTAAATACAGATAAATGTGATTATATTATTCTATAATCTGGGTTGTTTGAAGAGATTGTTTTGTTTGTCGTGATAGCAGGATCGCGTAAAGAGACAGATTTGCTTATTTCCTAAAACAGGTTGTGTAAAGATACAAGTCGTTACATTTGTCTTACAAGCAGGATCATGTAAAGAAACAGATTTTTTTTATTTTCTAAAGCAGTTTGTGTAAAAATACAAGTTCTATTATATAAAAAGAGATGCTTGTTTATCTTACAAGCAGAATCATGTAAAGAGACTTTTTTAAAACAGGTTTTGTAAAAATACAAGTAGTATTATTTAAAATGAGATGTTTGTTTATTTTCAAGCAGGATCATGTAAAAATACAGATTTTTTTATTCTCTAAAGCAGGTAAAAATATAAGTTGTATTACTTAAAATGAGATGTTTGTTTATTTTCAAGCTAGGATCATGTAAAAATACAGATTTTTTTATTCTCTAAAGCAGGTAAAAATATAAGTTGTATTACTTAAAATGAGATGTTTGTTTATTTTCAAGCAGGATCATGTAAAAATACAGATTTTTTTATTCTCTAAAGCAGGTAAAAATATAAGTTGTATTACTTAAAATGAGATGTTTGTTTATTTTCAAGCAGGATCATGTAAA